>NC_084608.1:32895603-32945603 GCF_033807715.1 Cololabis saira
ACCATTTAACAAACTAAATATTTAACGCACTGACTGTTATAAAAAAACAAAAAACAAAAACAGCTCTTTTTCATTGTTTTCAATCGGACTTCACATGTTCTTTATACTGTATATTCTCATGTTTATAGTCTCAGCATAATTTACTACTTTACTGTAATTTTACATGTCTTCCATACTGTATATATCCTTTCATAGTTTGTCACAGTTTACAAAACTGCTGCTCACTTTGCACACACTGGTTACTCATTACCGGTATTACCACTACATTCCTCACTTTCTGCTTCTTTGCACTTCTGGTTGGATACTAACTGCATTTCCTTGTTTCAGTACGTGTACTCTGTGCAATGACAATAAAGTTGAATCTAAATCTAATCCTTGAAACTTTTACTAAACTTAAATAAACGGTCAGTTTTTTGGCCATGTCCTCATGAAGATTATTGTCTTACACTTTTTGGACAATAAGCAGATACATAAGTCACAATTTAACCACGCAAATATGAAAGAGCCTTCCCTGGAAAACTACTGCAGAGTAGGGCTGGGGATCGATTCAAATGTCAAGAATCGATTCGATTCAGAATCGATTATCAAGATTTGATTCGATTCCGATATTGATTTGGGTTAGTGTTATTGAAACTGTTTTTTGAGCTGTTGCATGAATTATATGACTGTAGTTATCCAAAATATTACTACTAGTATTATATTGAGATTAAACAGCAAGTATTGCAGCTAATGATGCTGTAAGGACCAATCAGCTCCCAGAATGCTGATAGAACTGAAACAGAAACATCATGGGTCAGAATTACCAAACAGATCCAGAGAGGAAACAGACGGATGAAATCGGTTTTATTTTTTCCCACATTCCGTTTTTATTTGTTCCATTTTCGGTCTATTTTGGTTTTTAATTTTTGAGCATTTGGTTTTTATCATTTTTTGCAAATGTAACCCCAAGACAGTATATAAAGTAATGAAATATAGACAATTTATGCAATTATTACCTAACACTTTAATGTTTTCATACCTTAAACATATTTAGAGGCAAAAACATGGCACCAGTTATTCTTGTGTCCAACAAAACATTCCTTTTTTGGGGATAAACAAAAAAATAACCAAAAGTTGTAATGATGAAAAAAAAAATTACATACGGTAAATAAAAAAAATAAAAAATTTGATCTTTAGACATATGAATCGATTTTTAGGAATTAATATGAGAATCGATTTAGAATTGGGAAATCGATTTTTTTCAACACAGGCCTTGAAACATGCTCAACCTTCAACACATGTTTTAATCCTAACTTTTGCTCCTTCCTTGATCAACAATGGAGTTATACGCTGTCTGTGGGAAAGATGTTTGTGTTTCAGAAGGTTAAACTATTAGTCTGTATCAAGAAAAACAATTAATGGCATTGCTGAGGCTAAAAAAACAATATGTGTGATTGAAAAACTCAGTCTGGTGATTGTGTACAAATTAATACTGATTTATATCAGTTTGTATATCAGTATATGTTTTAATACCAGTATATTGCCCAGCCTTATTAAGACAAAAAGATATCATGTTCACTAGGGCTGGGGGTAAACGATTATTTTTAAAACGATTAATTGGGCGATTATTTTATCGATTAGTCGACTAATCTAATGAGTAATTGACCCTTTGTCAAGCCCCGCCCCCGTTGCTAGGTCATCTCTCCGTCCATTTCCGTTGTAAAAAATGGGTTTTATCACTTTATTTCTCATTATTGGACCAAAGAAAATCAACAGCAACTATAAATATAAATAAAAACACTTCAGGTACCGTGTAGTTAGTTTAAAAAACTGAGGTTTTCGGCAAAAATTAGATCTTTTGATGAGTTTAGCTGATAGTGGAAACAGTAGAATCATCACACGAGCAGTTTTCTTATATTCTCACGTTGTACTAGATATTTTTTGAGTAGTTCCTTTAACATTGTTCCCGGATCTATTTCACGACGACCCAGCCTGACTCAAGGCTATTTTAGATGAGCCCTAACATCAGAAGTCCTCATTTACAAATATGCCTGTGTGTGTTTACGGAGGCCAGACTGGATGACTATTATAATAGATAAAATAAATGCCATTTAAAAGAATAAGACATTTCTTTCCTGATGACATTTCTCTTCTTTCCCTTAAGGTGAACAAAAATGTCAAGGCCGCGGTCTAGATCGCCGCACTACAGGTACGTTCCGTGCTTTATATTCTTTTTTTTTTATACTTTTGTTTGTGTCTTATGGCTTATTCTTGCAGTTCACATAATGACTTTTGTGTGTCCTTCATTTACCTTTTTCAGGAGGTTTCCGTGGGAGGAACATGAATTTGGTCCTGATAAAACTCTGGAGGAACTGCAGGGGAACGGATGTGATAGAAGCCGTCGTCTCCGAGAAGAACCCGAGGAACCCAGAGACGTTTTCAGGGAGGATTTTTACCCCGAGCGCCGGAGGAGATCCCCTCCCTTCCTAGACGACCATCAGTTTAACCGCCATCACTCGGACTTCCACCACGGGAGACCGGCACCCCGCCATGATGCCATGCGTAGCGACGATCAGAGGCTTTCCCCCCCGAAGGAAGGAGCGTTTGACGTGGACAGACACCGAGGGAGGTTTAGGGAGCCGTTCCAGAAGTTCGAGGGCCGGGGCCAGAGACAGCCGGGGATGGGCTGGAGGAGAGAGGAGCAGGACCGAGGCCAGGCCAAGTTCAGAGACCCCAGTCCCAGCATGCACTATGATGACCAGAGAGGTGGGGGGAGAGGACGCAGGGCTACGCCAGGGCCCCATAGAGGTAGACAAAGGGAGAACCCGCATCACAAGAGGGGCTCCTCTTTTCATAGGCCAAGAAGAGAAATGGATGACGCGGATCATCTTGGGTAAATTTCAAGCAAAATGTTTTGCACCACTTTCAGGAAATGAGGAATACAGAAGATTTTCACCCTTTTTTGTATTTTCCAAAAGTCCTCCGTGTTTGTTTTCTTGCTCTTCTACTCATTTACAGTCTGTACCTGCGTAGCAACGTTTTCACGCCTTGTAGTTTTCTGCCTGCATGCATTTCGCTTTCAGTTGCTAATCCTCGTGGCACATTTAAAACCTCATTAGAGTAAAACATGAAATTGTGATACCGTATTTTCCGCACTATAAGGCGCACCGAAAAGCCTTCAATTTTTTCAAAAGCTGACCATGCGCCCTATAATCCGGTGCGCCTTATATATGGATCAATATTGAGCCGCAACTTCACCCACTTCTTGAAGTGAATTTTCGTCAGATCAGCCTTCCGCATCAGTTCCAAAACAGCTTTTTTTCTCTCTTCTCCCTCTGGATATTTTTCAGCAAAGGCTCTGTGTGTATTGTTGAAATGTCTTGCGACATTTGACCGTTTATTGTTTCTCCACAAATTAGGCGTACTGGTAGGCCACTCTCATCAGAGCTAAATGCAAATTAATCTGCCCAGGCATCATTGAATGTTCCATTTTCTTCAGATATTTTTCTTTTCTTACATTTCGCCATACTTGGCCTTGCTGGGGTTGAAAGTCGCGACGAATGGATGGCGTTTTGGCGGGAATACCGGCTTTATATATATATGTGTACCGGCTTTCGCGAGTATGACGTTTATTTTGAGCGACGAAAAACAATAAAATTTATTTATTCTAATATGTCAAGATCACAATAATCTTCCAATTTAGAACTAAAATATTAAAGAACTAATACAAATAAAATACACTTCAATTAAATACTTAGTTGTTTTTTTTTTTGTAATTTATTTTCCCAAGCCACTCGGAGCCGCAGTATAAGGATGAAAGAGTAAACCGCGGGTTGAGACTCTTGGTCTAATGGATGCAGAACGTAACCCCGGCCTCTACTGTAGCGCTAGGGCTGTGCGATTAATCGATTTTAAATCTAAATCGGATTTATTAATCAAGACGATGTTAAAAAAAGGAAAATCTGAAAATCCATTTTCTTCTTTTGCAGCTGGCTGCATTACAGACGGAGCTCGTCATCTTTTGGTCAAGAAAATTATAAATGTTGTCACTTTACTAAACTCAAGGAGGATTTACAGTATCTTTCAATTGCACTTCATTCCCAATAGGTACATTTGTTTGCTATTTTTCTTTAAAGGAGCTTGAGGCAGGATGGAGGCAGGATTTATGAAAAAAAATCGTATACGTTTTAAGTTTTCTAGTAATAATGTCAGATGAAGCGTTCCAAATCAAAAAGAATGAGTCCTCTAGTGTATCTCTCCGTTGCCTTGAACAGGCGGTGTGCTGCAAAATGTGCTGCAATTCTGGGCCTGAATTTCCCGCGCTGGGCTGCAGATGTGACGTCACATGATGCTGCATGCACGTTCTCCCCGTTCTCCCGTGCCGGCTTCACTGTTGGCTGCAGTACCCCCGACGGCCGTCGTGGTGAAGGGTGGCACTAGAGAGTCTAATTTCTTAAAAGGAGCCTCATGCTCTTTTAAAAATAAAGATAAAATATTTGAAACAATTTATTCCATTGTCTTTTTTAGTTTTACCAAAAAAATCGAAATCGAAAATCGGGTTTTCAGAGAAAAAAATCGGGATTTGTTTTTTGTCCAAAATCGCCCAGCCCTATGTAGCGCCTTATAATGCGGTGCGTCTTATATATGGAAAAAGTTTTAAAATACGCCATTCATTGAATGTGCGCCTTATAATACGGTGCACCTTTTATAATGCGGAAAATATGGTAAATTCACTGGCAATTTGATGTGAAACTTTAAAGTCAGATGTGAAGATGCAATGGGACGTTGAATCACTGTCGCCTCCTCTTGTGCCACCACAGGTACAGGGATAAGAAGGACTTGGTGGACACACCCAGAGGTGGGTTTGGAGGGGGCGCGCGGGGGACATTTCCCCGCGGAGATTTTCGGCACTCTGGATCACATTTCATTGAGCACAAATACAGTGACGCGGACGACAGAGAAATGCCGCCATGGCAACGGCCCGAGGACCGCAGGCCGTACGAGCCTCACCTGGACCGCCAGAGAAGTCCTCGTTCGGGGGGTTCCTCTCAGGAGCGCTTCAGGACCTCAGACAGGCCCGGGGGACAGGAAGAGACACAAGCGTTTCATGACGCTCTGCGGGAGTCAAACCTCCACGAAGCGAGGAGGAGCCCCGGGCTGCAGGACAGGCCGCACACCGTGAGATACGGGGACAGAGACGGCCACATGAGCCACCGGGGACGGGGCGGCGCCACGAGGAGCTACAGCCCGGGTGGAAGGACTCGGCCCCCGAGGGCCCGGCCGCACCCACAAGAGTCCTCACAGGGATACCAAGACCTTCCTCGAGGAGATCAGAGGCCCTTCATGAAGGAGCGCCACGGCCCCCTGGACGAGGACGACGGCTGGAACGAAGACCCGCCCCAACAATGGGAGCGGCCCAGGTCCGGAGGTTCGGACCAGTACCACAGAAGAGAAGAGGTGACGGCTAACCTGCCCCGTCAGAGGGAGCGCGACTGGAGCGATCAGAAAGCCGATAACATGACCGTGGTGACGGAGGAAACCCTAACCATCAAGGTGGACATGAGTCAGCCGGTAAACCAGAGCAGGTACAGTATTTCACACACTCTAGTCAAAGGTGAGGGGTGAAAGTTCACATTTTCTCTTTCTAATGTCAAACAAAGACGTAGCCATTGGGAGCGTTCTCACTCTGAGAAGAGGATAAACCGTCCCACGTTGGACGAGGATTGATCCGGACGCGTTTCTGTCCTGGAGACTCGTGAAGCACGGCTTCGTCTGGCGACCAGCCGTTGCATCAGGACGATTCACGCCCGGTGCCCCGAGACGCCAAAGAGGACGTCACACTCATAGAGCTGGTAGCCTGAGCGTCCAAACTTCAAGAAGTTGATCCTCGGGGAACGTTGTGTACAGAGAACTAACTGGAGTTAGAAAAACAACCTTCATTGGATGAAAGAAGACTCTGCTTTGTTGTGAAAGACGTGGCAGAAGGATGTGGACCTGGTCGTCTAAAGCAGTCCTCTTTGACGTCGGACAGACGGAGCACCCAAAGGGATTTGACCCCGACACCTAACGATGGACTGAAGAGGACCATGAGGAAAGAGGATGTCTCGTCTTTGCTAACGGAGGCCGTTGGGAAGCTGGAGGAGGAATCAATACTCTGCTGGGCTTCGTTCAGAGCCGGCTGACAGAACCATCATCAGGTTCTCTGACTTCCCCAAGGAGTAAAGAGAGGTGGAAGAAGTGATCGTCCCTCCGGGAGTCAAACGCGTGCTGAAGATCCCGTCCAACAGACTGGATTCATGCGGTTTTCCTCCGAAAGCTGCAGAGACGGGAGGAACGATGCCAGCACTGCTTGCTGCAGGAAGTTTGAACCTGGTACAGTTTTTGTTTTTGATTTTTGTGGGACCCTCCACGTTTTTAATCTGTCACGTGACCGGGATGGATTGTGTTTACAACAGAGCGTCATGGTGCACCGTTTACAGGACGAGCAGCGCGGTTGTCATGCGTGGTCTTCTCACATCTGAAGATGTTTCCGTCATTAAAGCTGGATCAAGAAAAAGGTTTTTTGTTTTGTCTTTTTGAAGCTGAGGGTTGAAATACCCGCTTTGCTGTTGCAGAAAGGAAGCCGGAAGATTTCTGTCTCACGCTTTTGTCTGTGAAAACACAGTTCAGGGATGCACGTCTGGCTGCAATGTTGAGCGTAAATAACTACCTGAAGAAAACACAAGCAGATAAAAATGATGTTCTGAAATGGAGGAGAGAACTACATTTCACGACAGCCCATGGGAAGAGTTGCCAGATTTGGTCGGAAAAAAGCTTTTCTGCTGCTTACCTGGCCTGACTGAGGGAATAAAGCACGGACCGCACATAACGGATCAGTTATGGGCCGTTGGGAGATTCAACACCGCGGTGTGATGGAGCCACAAGTATTTTCATCCATGGACCTGGGAAGTTCACGCTCCGCCGGAGGTGTCGCTATGCGGAAATCTGTTCGTGGATGTTGCATAACCCCGGACTTGTGAGGAGCATTCAAAGCCTGTCCAGTGTGTGATTATGGACGTAGCAACCAGGGAACCTTGTTTTTGTTCATCACGCCGTCGGGAACTGACTGATGTGGAAACACCGATTACTGAAGAACCTTGACTGCAGGAAAGAGGATGGTCGTGGAGACAAACATGACGAGACTCGGCTTCACAGGAGAAGTAAGGAACGATGCTTAAAGAGGATTGAAGCTGGATCATAAATCATAAACCTGTTGGTGGAGAGACGATCGCTGAGACACATTGGTGCTAAAGGATAAATGGAAGAGGACAAAAACCATGAAGCCATAATTACAACAGGTGCTGGGATGAAGATTGAATGACTTTTCTTTTTTTCTGCGGTTGGAGGTATTGGAGTTATGAGACGGATCAATTGTGGATGAAGAGACCAGATGAACGTGGTTACTGTTGACGGAGGAGAAGCTGAGGCTTCGTCTGCCTTGAGGGGGGAGGAGAACAAGGGCTAAATCAAAAACACCATCATGATGCATCAACAGCCCCGTCTGAGGGACATGCAGGCACCTCTTCATGGAGACGCCCCCCAGGAAGGAGAGAACGCAGGGGCTGAACATGAACCAGTGAACACCAGTTAAGAACCAGTGGAGATGCTTCACCTGCCCGGCGGCAGCTTCACCTGCCCGGCGGCAGCTTCACCTACCAGCTCCGCCTGCCCCGGCGGCAGCTCCGCCTGCCCCGGCGGCAGCTTCACCTACCAGCTCCGCCTGCCGCGGCGGCAGCTTCACCTGCTCGGCAGCAGCTCCGCCTTCCCCCGGCGGCAGCTTCACCTACCAGCTCCGCCTGCCCCGGCGGCAGCTCCGCCTGCCCCGGCGGCAGCTTCACCTACCAGCTCCGCCTGCCCCGGCGGCAGCTCCGCCTGCCCCGGCGGCAGCTTCACCTACCAGCTCCGCCTGCCCCGGCGGCAGCTCCGCCTGCCTCGGCGGCAGCTTCACCTACCAGCTCCGCCTGCCCCGGCGGCAGCTCCGCCTGCCCCGGCGGAAGCTTCACCTACCAGCTCCGCCTGCCCCGGCGGCAGCTCCGCCTGCCCCGGCGGCAGCTTCACCTACCAGTTCCGCCTGCCCCGGCGGAAGCTCCGCCTGCCCCGGCAGCAGCAGTCGTCTGAAACACCTTGAGCCCGAATCAAACCGAAGATCTGAACAGGAACAGGAAGTGTGAACTTTCACCCCGTGTTCACGTCACCTTTGTTTGAGCTTTCTGGCTCGCACTGAACGTCTTTATGACCTTCACAGCTTTTCATGAGTCGTGTTTTTCCAGTTATCACATCCCCCCCCTTTTTAGCTACAGTGTATGTAAATAGTTTAGATGTTTAAGGAACTCGTGAAAGGTAAGTTTGTTGGGTAAGGTAATCTATTTCTTATTTATTACTTGATTAAGTGAAAGTCCTTTTATTTATTTTTATTTGAGAAATGTGTCTCAGGTTTTCCTTGTAGACTACAGCTAATAGTTTAATTTCCCCAGACGACGCAGTTTTGATCTCTCGTCTGTCATAAATGTATTTCTTTTACTAAAGAAACTCTTTTACTTTTAAGTATTTTAAGACATTTACAGTGAAAGAAAGCAGATGAAGCAATGTTAGTGTTGTCGTATCCCAGCATCCCTCTTGCTTACATACATACATACATACATACATACATACATACATACATACATACATACATACATACATACATACATACATACATACATACATACATACATACATACATACATACATATATATCTAGATATATAGATATAGATATCTGAATGCAGCATTAATCAGCAGCAACGGGGACACAAGACCAAGATTTAGTTGTTATAGGGCTTTATTTTTATTTCCTTCAGATCCAGGTGAGTCTGAATGAGGTCACGGTGTTGATGTTTGTCGTCTCCCTCCTGCAGCTCGGCGTGTTACTCCTCGGACCGGCAGCTGTCCCTGGACCTGGTCAACGTGGGGCGCCAGCGCCTGGACTTCCTGCCCATGCTGAAGCACTCGGGGACGTACCGGGAGACGGCCAATCACACGGGGACGTTCGCCCAGGAGATCATCACGCTGGTGCACCTCGTCAAAGGTACACGCCCATTACATTACCATCATATGAAACTAGAACAGATCTCAGATGATACCGAACATAATCTTTTCTGGGCCGACCACTTCATGCTGATCTCAAAACAAACCCAAACCAAAACTCACATTTCAGCACATCAGATTGTTCATCACACACTACGTCAGCAAATCCCAAAACTATTCCCACCTAAAGCAGTAATTTTTATTTCCTTACCGTTTCGTTGTCATTTTCAGTTTATCCACACCGTTCTTTGACCAGAATTCACGGCTTAATCCTTCATAGTTTTCGAGATCTTACACTTTAAGAGAGATCTTTTAGAAGCGCTCTATAAATAAAATTGATTATTATTACACTTGAACGAGACTTCCTCCATCAGGCCTCTGGAGCGGCAGCCATCTTGGCTCCGTGACGCAGTTGCAGTGATTTCTGGATGGAGGTTTGACATTTACGAAATCATGTATCATCAAAGTATTTTATAGCCAGATTCCCTTCAAAAAGGGTAAAAAAAACACATTTAGCACATTTGTCCCAGTATAGGTATCCAAGTACCCAAATAGAGGGTTGGCCTGGTACTATCCACACTAAAACCTTTATAAAATCCATGTACTTTAAGCTATTCTCATGTAACTTGGTACAGTTGTAGTGAAGGAGTTGCTGAATCCAGGCAGTGGTGTCTTTATAATTATATTCATTGCATTCATGGTGTTTTCCACTCTGCAAACTAAAATAAAAACAAATTAGACAAGGATAAAAATTTCAATTTCTTCTTTGGTTTATTACAATTTGCTCAGGCATGTGAACATTCACACTGTAAATGCATGCTGGGAGGTCTTAGCTATCCATTGAGACCAAGATTATGCATATTGTCCTTATAATTGTGGAGATATTGTTGATTTAATTTGGATAGGCCTGTTCAGGTGAAATTCACCTCCAAATCCCTGGAGGTTAAAGGGTTAATAAGTTATGTAAGGTCATAATGTCACTTCTTTTTATTACAACATTACAATCATAATCATCATTACAAAAATCAACATTAAACCCAATCAGAACAGTCAAGTGGGGGATTTTTTTTGTTTATTAATTTAGAAAACTTGTAGAGTTTGATTAATTTTATCAATCGTTTCTGTTTTGGCTGAGTTAATGTAACGTTAAATAATAATAATAATTAATAGAGAAAAACATACCTGGAAAATGACCCTTATTTTCTCCGTGGTCGTGTCATCTGATCTGTCCTCCTATCGGAGCGGAATAGCATAGAAATATCCATTTTCCACCTTTGCTAAATAATCTTCTGGTCAAGTTAGCTTTTACGCCCGAGAACCTCCTGTTCACTGGACCGTCAATAATGGATAAAACGGATAATGAATCCTATTTATTCTTTATTTTATTCATTAAAAGAAAAACAAAACAGTTCAATATAATTACAACAAATCTCTCTCCTTGAATGAAAGGGAACAGAAAGAAGACTAAGCTTATTTTATCTGTCCCTTTTTCCTAAGAAATCAAATTTCAATTAATGTAATAATAAAAAAAACAAACAAATTACGCAATTTAAAAAAAAACACTTTCCAATACTTAATTTAACTTAACTTAATTTAAAAAAACATAAAAAAAAAACAAAACCAAAATTACAACAAAGTTATAAAATGACACAAAATGGCTGTCGTCAAACACAGATAGTTGTATTCTTTTTTTTAGTAAAAAAAAATAAAAAAAATATGAGAATGGTGTTAAAATCCATTATTCATTTGAGCATAAAATTGAAAAAGGAAAATCCGAGCCGTTATCCGTTTTTTTGCATTTTAGTTTGTAAACGAATACTGAGATAAGGAGTTGTTTCGTTTTCTCACTTTTGGTTTTATTTAAAAAAAAAAGGTGATACGTGTGTTGACGGCTCTCTCTGGTTGCAGATCAATACTTCCGGGGGGAGGGCGTCTCCCTCAACGAGCGCTTTTCGGCTCCAGCAGCAGAAAGTTTCCCTGACGAGGCCGGCGAGGAGCTGACGCTGAACCAGAGGTTCAGCTCCAGCCGGTACGTGACAGACAGACAGACAGACAGACTGGTGTCTCCCACGGCTCCTCTAAGCCTGTTGTTCCTCTCTCCTGCAGAGGCTTCTCCTTCAACTCGGACCTGGGACTGGAGGACGACGACGAGGCCATCTTCTCCCGGCTGGGACCCGCTCAGGTGCCACTAACTGGAGAGTAGGGCTGAAACGATTCCTTGAGTAATTCGATTACAAAAAATGATCGAGGAATTTTCTCTGCCTCGAAGAATCGTTTAATTTTGCAGCTCAAAGCATCGTATTTCGCCCAGACTATGTTTAATGCGGCACAGCGCGCTGACGCCGCGCACGTAAAGGAAGAAGAAAGAGGCGGCAGATTTGTCTGGTTTTTGTAACATGCTGTGCTCAGGCATATATATATATATATATATATATATATATATATATATATATATATATATATATTATATATCTATGTGCTCAGGCAGTCTGCACTGGCCCAGACGGGAGACACATGTAGCTCAGTGCTTAACTTTTATTTTCAATCCACGCTATATTCTTCTGGTCCGTTCTCCTATATGTTCCCCCTCTAACCCGGTACATACATAGGTTCCTCTAAACATCTGTTCCCGCTACAGTTTTAACTAAAAGAAAAGGCAGAAAATGTCAGAAAAATAAAAACGTAATAAAGCTAACTGGGTAGTTTTCAATTTTATCTCTGTAGTCATTCATGGATAAAACAAGCTCAGAGTCTCAGAGTTTTATTTTGAACACTGCCAGAACTCAAAATCTTATACTTTAACTTAAAACTTAACTAGAACTTAAAATGTGCTTGACACAAATGAAAGTTCAATTGAAACACGTGGGAAAACACCTAATCTTTTAAGTGATGTGTGTTATCAGGTGTAATGGCATTTTTAGGTTAGAAATAAGAACATTTCTTGGTAAGATCCTTAGTTTTTTGAGTGAAGGCAGTGAATTTGGTCGACTGGTGTAAGTTCAGGGTTTTTAAATGCACAGCCATGAACCTACTGGATTACCGTATTTTCCGCACTATAAGGCTAAACCTAAAAGCCTGTAATTTTCTCAAAAACCGGCAGTGCACCTTATATATGATCATTACGATAATTTCAGTTACTGTAGTCAGGGGGATTGTGGCTACTGTAGTTGGTGTCGCCGAAGTAACAGGGCTAAAAACGTCAGGAATCGTTCAAGACAACAGCAGCGACGCTGACTCGCATAATGGAGACTTTGAAGAGACGGAGCAAAGCTGGTTTTCATTTTGTTAATAAAGTTTGACATACGGTACTTTTCTTGTTTTGTTTTTTTTTTGCATTTGCTGTAGGATTTTGTAGCATTTCCTGTAGCGCAGCTCCATCAGGTAGATACGTAACTCAACCCCAGCCACTATAGTACGGTATTTTACCATGCGTATTTTACCATTTTACCGTGCGCCTTATATATGGAAAAAGTTTTAGAATATGTCATTCATTAAAGGTGCGCCTTATAATGCGGTGCGCCTTATATATGGAAAATCCGGTATATAATTTAGTCTTAGTGATGTCAATTAACATCTAACATCTTTATTTGGGTGTGTGACTAACGTGCCGCGTGTTGGATCAGGGCCTGAACAAGCAGCCGCTCCGGGGCCCGGGGGACCTGAGGCACGACCTGGAGAGGAGGCGGCAGGAGAGGCTGGAGGGGGTCAAGGTCACCATACTGGGGACGGGTCTGTCCCAGCCGTCCTTCAGGTGAGACCGGGTCAGCGTTGGCCTGGAGAAGAGACTGTGACAGGAGTGTTTTTGTTTAGTTTAACTCTTGACGTTTCCATGTTTGTTCCAGTGAGCCCGACGTGTCTGAGATGGACCATGAAAGATTCTCCGACTGGTCCGGAGAACACGGTCGGAGACGGGACGGCAATGCTGTGAGTGATGATGATGAAGACGATGATGATGATGAGCTGGTTAGAGGGTCATGTGTTCTCTCCTACTCTGGTTGCCTAGCAACCACAGACACCAAACAATCCTCTCACTCTTAAAGGGGCAGTAACTATTTTCTCACTCTGACGTACAACTAGACTTGTAGTCAAAACCTCCTAAACCAAGACCAAGATCAAGTCCAGACCAGGACTAGTTCAGCTCCAGACCGAGACCAAAACAAACCTAGTAATGTCCTGATCCTGCGTGATTGTATTCCATCATCCTGGTTCAACTAGTTTCCATATGAGCTTGTTTTCAACTGCAGCTCAATAACACAGAGAAGTGGATGATGATGTTGAACTCACTATAAATGTTTCCATCCATCAGCTGAGATCAGATATGTGTGGCGACTGCACTACCGCTATTTCTACACTATTGGAGGATTGACTCCAGTGCTTTTAAGGATTGACACGACTACTAAAGGTGCGGGTATGGTTCTGCGTCACACACACGCAGAGCACACGGCGCACCCGTGACGCCGTCACGAATCGTTCAGACTTCTCCGTCTCTCCATTTGGTCGCGGTGCAGTACCCCCCGCGGCCACTAGTTAGCGATCTTTTTCTGAATGGTTTATCCGACTTTTTCCGGTCACAGTAAATCAAAGAAATAAGGACAACTATTGTGCAAAAAACAAAAACAAAAAAAATCACATATAAACGAAGAAAAAAGCCCTGGAAGTTCACTACTGATTCAAACCGGAAACCGGAAATGCTTCGCTTTCAAACGAACCAATCACAGCCCTCTCGGTCTGCGTGTGGTCGGCGTCTCCTTGACGCGTAGTTACAATTTTCGGGAGGTGCACGTCAGTGACGGCGCATGTGACGGCGTGTCCTCTGCGTGTCCAAAAACCACACGCCGTAGACACGGCGTCGTTTTGACGCAGAACCATAATTCAGCCTTAACTAGTCCCAAAGTCATTTAACACAGTGGTCCTCAACCTTTTTTCAGTGATGTACCCCCTGTGAAATATTTTTTCAGCCAAGTACCCCCCAGGGCTCCAGACTGCGACCAAATGCTCGCATTTTGCGACCAAAATTTGAGTATGTGCGACTGAATTTCATGTCCACTCGCACACGTGCGACCAGTAAATTTGCCAGTTTTTTTTTTTTGTTTTTTTTTTTGTTTTTTTTTTTACACGTTAAACGTGGAAGGAGTGCCTCAATGAACCCCCATATTTGCAGGCCAATGAGTGTGAAAGGGAATGAGTTGGGGGATCTATTTATTTATTTATTTATTTATTTTTTTCGTTCAATTTTACCAGCTCAAAGCATGGCTCAAAGCAGGTATAACGCCCGGACGACATTTAATGCGACACAACTCGCTGCCGCCGCGGCGCGCACATAAAGTTAGAAGAAAGAGGCGGCGGGTATGTTTGGTTTTAGTAACATCATGCTCAGGCCATGAGTCTGCAATGGCCCAGACGGGAGACACATGTAGCTCAGTGCTTAACTTTTATTTTTAATCCACTCTATATTCTTCTGGTTGTTCTCCCATATGTCCCCCCTCTAAAGCCTGATTTATGGTTCCGCCTTAAATCGACGCAGAGCTCTGCGTTGTTGTAACGCGGAACCATAAATCAGCCTTCACCCGGTACATACATAGGTTTCTCTAAAACATCTGTCCCCGCTACAGTTTTAACTAAAAGAAAATGTGCTCCAATACAGCAGGTCTCATAATTTTATTTTGAACACTGCTTAAAATTTGCTTGACACAAATGAAAGTTAAATTTTAACACGTGGGAAAAACACCTAACCTTTTAAGTGATGTGTGTTGTCAGGTGTAATGGCATTTTTTAGGTTAGACATAAGAATATTTCTTGGTAAGATCCTTAGTTATTTGAGTGAAGGCAGTGAATTTGGTCGACTGGTGTAAGTTCAGGGTTTTAGTAAAGACACAAGTAGGGAAATGTTATTGGCCAGTACCCCCAATATTTGTACATTTGTTAAGTACTGTGTTTAACAGTTACATTCATGGCTGAACGGTTACTAAGCACTTTGTTACCAAGCACTTTTTTTATCATGTGAATGTATGTTTTTTTTATATATAATGACAGCAATGGTGCTGTCAGTTTACTTTATGTTGCGGCATCTTTAAAAGTGCACAATAAAATGTAACACTGCATTTGAAACAGCACATTGTGGTAATTCATTAATCTATTATGAAATACGTATTACTAATACACTGAAATGTAGTAGAAATGTAAAAATTTGGTTAGCGTGTCGATACACGATGTGCGCTCCTAAAATTTCTGATTGTGCCCCTAAAAATTTTCAGTTAGGGGCTACTGTGCTCCTAGTGAAAAAAGTTAGTCTGGAGCCCTGCCCCCTAACCAGCGCAAAGCACTTTTGGTTGTAAAAAAAAAAGACCTAAAACAGCACTGTGCCATCAGTAACTGATTTATTAAACATAAAAATATTGCTGCTATGCTTCAACCACGACTCCATCGTTGGTCCAAGTGATTGACAGGTGAAGCCAGGTGATTGACAGGTTAGGTGGAACCATCCTGGTGTGGGGGATACTCTGGGGTTTTAGGATAATAAGTTGAATAGCCTACTCCTGAAGATAGAATTCATTTTATGAATTTAGACTTATATTTTCCTCAATTATTTATGAAATATTTATTTTTAAAGGATTTTTGCATGGATGCTACTTTTTAAATATATGTATATTTTAAAATCTCACGTACCCCCAGCGGTACGCGTACCCCCATTTGAGAACCACTGCTCTAGCAGAATAACCAGCTCCAACACCCCCCTCCACCTCAGAAAAGGAATGAATGGTAAATGTTACTGATTTAAATTGGACGTAATTTGGAGATGAAACCTGAATTTTAAATATTAAAGATTGAAATCACATTATTTACCATTATAGTAATCAGATTACATCGTATATCAGCATCACTGAAATGGACCTGATGCTTAATCAATCACAACGATAGGCAAATATTATTCATATATTTATTCAAACAAGGCGGTTTATAAACACAAAACTGTAATTAAATACAGACACATGCAGATGCACCAAAACATTAAATCAGATGCAAAATACAAATAGTTTACAAAACTGTACATTAACAAGAGGAAGAACTGCTGATACAAGATTCTGTCACCTTGGTGCAACGGATCTCAGTTATCCGAGTCCGAGACAAGACCAGGACCACAAAAAAGTCTCCAGACTACAATTCTACGTACAACGTAGAATTGTAGAAGCTGCTCTACAAAGCGTAGAGCAGCTTTTATATGTACTGGCCCTTAATTTCCCCTTTTCCTCCTTTTATTGTAGACCTAATTGATTAAGCCATTGAGTTTTTATTGTAATATGACTGTGATTTTTGTAACAGTCAAATGATTTTAATACTTTAATGTATGTTACTTTTTATCGATATGAATATGTATTGTGTCTCACAACTCTTAGTGAGTGGCCCTCAACTTTTTATTATTGCCAATTTTATTAATGTATAATGATATTGTACGCTGGGGGGTGACACATAAATAAAGCTTTATCTATCTATCTATCTATCTATCTATCTACAACTAACGTCAACATGTTGAATTCCACTGAACTGTGAGATTTATTTTAATGAAAAGTGTATTTCAAATAAAACGGTTTTATAAAACCAGCTCTCCTTCAGGGGCCGAGGCGAGGACCTTCAAGCCGGATGACCCCTGGTCCTCAGAGCAGGAGCCATCGCTTCAGCAACCAGCGGCCCAACGTTCACAGCCACCCTGCAGGTAAATCTCCTCCTCCTCCAGGTCTCCGGGGCTCGGTGGTGGCGAGAGGATCTGATGTTTGGTGTTTTCTTTGGTCACCAGGTGCCGGCTGGTGATTGGACGGCTCAAAACAAAGCTTGTGAAAACTGGAGATGCAGGAGAGTGTTGGTTCTGGTGTCTCCGTCCTCCAGCAGAGCGACGGCGTGTCTCCGCGGAGACGCTGGTCCTCCGTCCGTGGGTTTGTGGGTAAGACTGAGCCCGGCGTTTAGGAGGAACCGCCGCTGTTGCAGCAGTTCCTCCTCCTGCTCCGTCCCCCTTTACTACGCCACAGCTGTTCTGGATGTTCCTTCCTCACATTTTTATTTTTATACCTTTTTGTTTCGTGACCACGTAAGGATTTTATTTAAAAACAATCTTACAATGAAACAGATGAAAGTTCATAAGGGGAGATGTGGCGCTACGGAGGACCTGCCTCCAACATCTAAACCTGTTTGGAATTAACGTTGTTATAAACGGTTCATGTGTCGCTGCTGTTGTTCATCTTCACCGACACTAAACACCAACCTGCTCATTGTTTTTGTCTTTTAGTTGTCTGTAAAATACCTGTCGTCTCCGTCACAATAAACTGGTTTTATAGAAGCCTTGTATCCTGCATCCGTCATTCTGAAGCCCGTCAACCGTTGGCGTCTCCCGCGAGCTGCAGCAGCGTTCTCGCTGCTCTGAAGGGTCCTTAAAAAGTCTTAAAGTCCATTTTCTAAAATAAGGCCCTTAAATGTCTTAATTTGTCATAAATCTCCATCCAAGGGTCTAAATTTTAGAGGGAATGTATCCGGTCATCAATAAAAAGTTTATTTCATCTTTTTTGAGGAGAATCTCCTGCGGAGGTTCTAAATCTGTGTTGCCAGGTTGGGCAAGTTTCAGCCCAATTGGACAGAAAAATATATATTTGCGCTGCTTTTCCTGGTTTTTACTAAATATTTAGGAGAAATTACACAAAAGAGTAACAAACTTAACAAAAAGGTTTCCATTATTGCAGAGAAAAGTAGAAACGTACACAAGAAACTCACAGATATTTTATGTGTTTTAATCTACTCAATTTAAGTGTAGTCTTTGTTTGGAGCCTGAACTTTTCTTGGCTATTTAGTGGTGCTGTGAAGATTAATTTGCTTATGACTTGAAATTTATTACGTATTTAATGATTTACGTTGTTTTTTTTGTTGTTTTTTTGGCTCTAGTGGCCCTTTATTCAAGTTGCAGACAGGAAGGGGGTAGGAGAGACAGAGAATGGGGATGACAGGCTGGGATTTGAACCTGCAACCGCCGCAGGAGGACTGTAAGCCACTTGCTTAACCCACTGCGCCACTGAGCGGCCCGATTTACGGTTTTTAACATAGAGAATGTTTGATTCGGGCTGGTTTTTCATTATTTTGGCGGGTTTAACATCGTGTTTGCCCTGGAACCTGTCAGATCTGGCAACCTGCACCTCAGTGCTGGATTTCTTAGAGAAGAGACAAGCAAATATGCGTAAATGTAAATTTAGCGACAAATGGCTGGAAAATTCCAGTTTCTCGTAGAGGCTGAAAGCTAAGATGCCCAAAGATGACAGCGAGGCTGCTGTGGTACATTATTACACCGTTACATCGGGACTGTCTTTCTGGACTTAAATTTCGTCACCAACGGTCCCAGAGCTCTGAGGCTCGTGGGTCAGTCTCAGGAAATGGTTCTAAACACAGACACTTTAGCTCCGGTTGTTTAGTTTTATTTTCTGTGGGATGAAAATACAAAATAAATACAAAATAAAAGAAGTTTCCAGTATTTTCAGAGGAAAGGTTTGGTTTTACTGCTCAGTTGCGTCAACAGTCACAAACACGAGTGGGTCTGTGGTTCTGCAGCGTCGGTGTGGAGGTAGCGGGTCCAGACCTGGGGGGGGGTTATTGTTGCTCTACTCTGCTGCAGAGCCGGGTCTACAAGGCACGGAGGAGAAGCTGCATCGTTCAGACCCGGAGGCCCGTCTGGAAGCGTTTCTCTTTTAAAGCACAGACGTAGATGGAAGCGGGTCTTCGACTAATGTTCAGGTTCTGGAACTGGATTCTGCTGTTTCCTCACGACTAACAGCGAATACTGACGCCTAGCTTCGGAGGAAAGAGTCAAAACCACTAAAATAGTCCGGTTGTTGTGGCGCCGCCTGGTTACTTCTCATATTTGTTCATTAAAACTTCTTTACATGAACTGCTGAAAGCAAATACTGCAGATGAACCAGGAGGCCGGCTGTCTTGAAGATCCTGGACCTGCAGACGGGAATCTCATCAGGCTCCTGGTTCTGGTCCCCCTGGAGGCCAGGGCCCGGCTGGATCTCAGGGCCCGGCTGGATCTCAGGGCCCGGCTGGATCTCAGGGCCCGGCTGGATCTCAGGTTCAGTGTAGAGTCCGGTCCGAGTTAGTCGCGGGAGTTGCAGGGCAGAGGCCGGAAGGAAACCTCCATGTTCTCCTCCATGATGATGTCGAAGCGGCACAACAGAGGCCTGTGGAAGAGCAGAGTCCAGTTAGTCCAGCACATCCTCACATAACCCTTTTCCACCACACCGGTTCCAGGGCTGGTTCTGGTTCTGGGCCAGTGCTGAGTTTGGAACTGGGCTTTCAAAAATCGTCAATTGTGCTCGGATGCGGGACAAAACAAGCGAGCTGAGATCTCCTAGGAGAGGTGGTCTCGGCTCGCTTCCATTCCAGACCTGGACGATTAACCACAGAAACAAACTAGCCACACTCCCTTACGATGCTCCATAGTTGTTGTTTTCCCCAGGGTGCGGAAGAGGAAACTCCTTCCGCGTTCATTTCTGACCAATGAGAGAACAGCTGCTTCGCGCATGGCATTTGTTAACAGCTTTGAACCGCTACAGACGGTTGCCTTGTGAAAACAAACCCCACAAACAAGAAACAAAACAACTGTATTGATTTAGCCCCTGAATCGGAACAAAACAAATGGGCCACAGGTCTGAAAGCCTTAGAGATGTGGTCCAGGAGTAAATACCTTGTTGCTGCTGCAACTTTCACACAAACGCAGCAACTTAACTGACGTTTGCAGTAACGTAATGACGTGGCTCCCCTTAGCACCCAAACTATGGAAAAATAAACTGATCTCAGCTTGTTCCTAGTTGAACCAGAACCACCTCTGGAACCGGTTTAGTGGAAAACTCAACACAGACACGTCTACATGAAAGAATCATCCAGTTAACCTTCCTGACCCGGTTCTGGGGGCAAAGCCATGTTATGGTGCTTTTCCACCAGAACCTACTCGTCTCTCCTCGCCTCGGTTTGGTGCTTCTCCACCAGGGGTCTAACGTGTCTAGTAGATACTTTTCTGTAACTATTCTGACGAGGTTCTAAGCGGCTGAGTCGGGCTGTGATGTCATCACACTACAGGCCACCGATTGGTCGGGGGGTTGGAGTCAGACGTCTGAGTCAGGATGTGACATCAGAGAAAGAGACTCTGATGGAGATTCTTGTTCATTTTATTCAACCAGCAACGGCAGCAAACGTCTGTTTGATCCAACTCTGAGGTGCAGATGTTCATAAACCTGGTGTCTGAGGAGAGAATTAAAAAGATCTAGACGGGCGATAAGGAACGACCAGATCTACCAGGAGCTCTGTCTCTTCATAGCTGCTCACGGCTCCAGCTGACTTTTCAGCAGCGCCGAGACAAACTGAAACATTTTTTAAAAGCCGCTTGAAGCTTCTCTCACTCTCATTTTTTAACTTTATCGAACACCTTCCTTCCTTAGATACACAATCAAATACATCAGTGACTACGTTTACATGCAGTCAAAATTCGGGTTATTGCTAATAATCCGGTTACTGAAACATTAGGAATATTCTGTTTACATGCGTGAGCAAACAGGGTTATCCCTGTTTACATGGTAATTAATCATTTGGGATATCTGATCAAACCAGCGACGCGCGGAGAACATCATGACGCAATTACCGTCATTTCCGCTTCTTCTTCCTGTATCCAAATTCAAAACAAATGCTGCTTCGCGCAACGTTTCTCTCACCTTCTTGTAAATCTTCTATCCCGGTACTTTCTAGCGTCTACAAATGCAGAAATGTTCATATCCTTCATTACATTTATGAAGTGATTAGTCTCCTCCTGTTCTTGCGTTTCTCCGTGTTTATAAGAACTTCCTGGACTCAAAAGACCAGGATTCCTTGTGAGCAGAGCATGAGCAGAAAACAACTTCCTGTTCCGTTTGATCGGGATATTCCGTTTGGTGTTTACATGACCCAATATTCAGTTTTAAAAGGAGTAACCCAGGGGTCATATTCAGGTTTTTAAAAACCTGGGCTTGTTTTGATCATGACACTGACCTCCCGGGGTCGTCCAGCGGCGTGAAGCGGATCCTCAGCAGCCGGATCTTGTAGCGCGGCCCGATGATGTTGCCGGTGCCGATCCGGAGGGAGATCTTCTGGATGTTCTGCAGGTCCTCGTCGAACTGGGCCAGCAGGCGGGTGGAGGTGTACTGCTCGAACCGGAGCAGCTTCCTGCGGGCAGAGAGGAGCGTTCAGCGGGGGGGTGGGGGTTACCGTGGCAACCATAGACATCTGTACGTAGACGCCCCATGAAGCTGCTGCCATACGTCAACACCGCCGCCATATTGGATGTTCAAGACTGCGCTGCAAACAAGTAAATGGAGTTATGTTCATAAAGCGCCTTTCTACAAAGACATTTACGTTTTACGTTTCATTTATTCATTCACACACTTACTAATATACTTGGGAAACAGTTAGGCACCAAATATAATATATTTAATTTTCTCAGATGGCAAAAATAAGAACTTTATTGATCCCACATAGGAGCAGAGCTGGGTAGAATAGCCAAAAATTGTACTCAAGTAAAAGTACTGTTACTTCAGAATAATATGACTCAAGTAGAAGTAAAAAGTAGTCATCCAAATAAAATTAATTTTTATTTGGATAAATAATCCAAATAAAAAACTACTCAAGAACTGAGTAACTGTTGAGTAACGCTGATTTTTTTTTTTTAACACAACCATTCAAACAGACAAAAGTACAAAATAATCATCTTCAGGCAAATTAAATCAATAAAATAATATAAAAAATTTTAAATAGCTTAAATTAAAATAATCTTAAAGTAAATTCAAGTACTTTAATAAATAATAAAATAAATAAGATAATAACAGAATACAAAAATAAATTAAGCACAAGTAGCTATTTTTCTTTTTTAACCAGGCTCCGCAGCCAGAACTAGAACAAACATGAACTCATAGAAACTCTGTGTGTGTTTGAGTCTGTGTAAATGTGACAAAACATGCAAAAACAAAAAATGTTCCCAAAGAATCACCCAGTGATGTCATGAGATTGACGCGTACGTGGATAAAAGGGATAAAAGAAAAGTAACAGCTCAATGTAGCCTAATGTAGCGGAGTAAGAGGAACAGTTTCTTCTTCACAAATCTACTCAAGTAAAAGTAAAAAGTATAGTGATTCAAAACTACTCCTAAAAGTACAACATTTCCCAAAACTTACTCAAGTAAATGTAACGGAGTAAATGTAGCTCGTTACTACCCACCTCTGCATAGGAGTAATTCATGTTATATCAGCTATAGAGAACAAGGTAGTGCTGAAAAACAATATATATCCCCCCTCACAAAAATAAGAAAAATAGAGAAACCTATTTTCTCATCAACAAAAGTAAGTAACAAAGTTACAAGTAACAAAATAACATATTTTAACCATTTTTCAGACAATAAAATAACATCCTGGTCCTGTTTGCGGGATGGAGTAGATGACGACGTTTCTACAGAGCAGCAGTAACAGCTTTTATTGTCTGAAAAATGGTTCAAACGTTATTTTATTGTTTTTCTTATTGTATTGTATTTTTCTTATTTTTGTGAGGGGGATATATATTGTTTTTCGGCACTACCTTGTTCTCTATAGCTGATATAACATGAATTACTCCTATGTGGGATCAATAAAGTTCTACTTTTTGCCATCTGAGAAAATTAAATATATTATATTTGGTTCCTAACTGTTTCCCAAATATATTAGTGCGTGTGTGAATGAATAAATGAGACGTAAAACGTACATTTCTTTGTAGAAAGGCGCTTTATGAAAATAAGTCCATTTACTTAAGAACACTCGATGCGGCGTCTACGTATATGTCTATGGTGGCAACGCCGGCGTGGGATGGAGACCATGATGGAGACTCACTGGTCCACGCGGGCCTCGGTGGAGTTCCTGCCGCTGTGCAGCCGGATGTAGACCACGCCCCAGCGCAGGTACTGGTTCCAGGTGGCCATGTCCACGCGGTAGCTCAGCTCTGCACACAGGAACACACAAAACACCAGAGCTGAGTGACTGAAATTCTTTATTCAGTCACATCACACTGCAAACATTGAACACAAACATTATCGAAAAATAGTGAGTGAAAAGGCACAGGCAGAAGCAAAGTGCTTATATTAATGCCTGTCCTACATACAAAATAACAAACAATAGCAAAACTAAACCAGAAAAGGAGGACCAATAAGGTTTACATATATAATAGTAAAGACATTTTTTATATATTTATATACAGGACTGTCTCAGAAAATTAGAATATTGTGATAAAGTTCTTTATTTTCTGTAATGCAATTTAAAAAAAAAAAAAAAGTCATACATTCTGGATTCATTACAAATCAACTGAAATATTGCAAGCCTTTTATTATTTTAATATTGCTGATTATGGCTTACAGTTTAAGATTAAGATTCCCAGAATATTCTAATTTTTTGAGATAGGATATTTGAGTTTTCTTAAGCTGTAAGCCATGATCAGCAATATTAAAATAATAAAAGGCTTGCAATATTTCAGTTGATTTGTAATGAATCCAGAATGTATGACATTTTTGTTTTTGTAATTGCATTACAGAAAATCACAATATTCTAATTTTCTGAGACAGTCTTGTATAAATATCACAGAACAGCAGCAAACAAAAACAAATACATATTAACCTTTGTAACTTTGAAAGATTGCTCTAGAAATCTTTTTTTTGTAAACTGAAAATGAGCTGCACGTTGGTAAATCTAGGTTAGCGTCATTCCATAGTTTAACTCCCACAACAGATAAACGTCTCCTTTTAGTCTCTTTTCTGGCTTTTTGTACAACAAATTTACAAACATCACGCAAATTATATTTTGACTCATGTATTGAGAAAACGTTGTACGCAGACAGGGAGTAACTTTAATCTAACTTTATACATTATTTGCATTATTTTGTAATAAACCAAATCATAAAATGTCATAACATGGGATTTTATAAACAATGGATTTGTATGTTCATAGTTTCCCACCCTGTTAATAAAACGTATGGCTCGTTCTTGTAAGAGGACTATAGCATTTATTGTTGTCTTATACGTGGAGCCCCAAACTCCCACACAATACCATATATAAGCTAGTATTAGTGAACAATAAATTAAATGTAGTGCTTTATGATTTAATATATTTCTGGACTTATAGGATTGCTATTGACTTTGCAATCTTTCCTTTTATGTATCTAATATGTTGTTTCCATGTTAATTTACAATCAATAACAACCCCTAAGAATTTTATATCAAATACTCACATATTTTTAATGTAATATCCCCATAAATTTCTTTTCGGTTTCCAAAAACCATAAATTTTGTCTTTTTTTTTAATGTTAAGTGACAACCTATTGACGTCAAACCAAGTTTTAAGAATGTTTAATTCCCTTTCAATTGAGGACAGTAGTTCCTTTACATTTTTCCCAGAACATATTCGTAATACATTTTAACAGTTCATTAACATTACAAATATCATTTATATAAAGTAAAAAAAGTTTTGGACCAATCACAGATCCCTGGGGTACGCCTCCCTGAATTATGATAGTGTTATTAATTTGTACACATTGCTGTCTATTTTCCAAATAGCTCTTAATCCAAGAATAAGCCCCTCAAGGTGAGCTCAGCGGGGCCGGGGTCAGACGGGGAGCGGGGCCGGGTACTCACTCTTGTAGGGCGGCGTCGCCGTGGTGCTGAAGAACACTTTGGTTTGTCCCAGTCGCAGGAGAGCGTCTCTCCACGGGCCCAGGTCGTACCCTGCAGGTCAAAGAGCTGAGTCAAAGAGCTCGTCCCACCACAAAAGTTCACTTTCCTGACAAAAACCGTTGAATAGGGAGTTTTCCTGGACAATCTAACAAGCAGGGACAAGAGATTTATGCTACGTATAGTTTTGATGATTGCAAGAAATGTCAAGAATCGATTCGATTCTGATTCTTAAGATTCAGAATCGATTATCAAGATTTGATTTGATTTGATTCAATTCAATTCCAATATTGATTTGGGTTAGTGTTATTAAAACTGTTTTTTGAGCTGTTGCATGAATTATATGACTGTAGTTATGCAACATATTAATACTAGTATTATATTGAGATTAAACAGCAAGTATTGCAGCTAATGATGCTGTAAGGACCAATCAGCTCCCAGAATGCTGATAGAACTGCTTTCAGAAACATCGTGGGTCAGAATTATCAAACAGATCCAGGGAGGAAACAGAGACGGATGAAATCGCTTTTATTTTTTCCCACATTCCGTTAAAATTTTTTTTTCCATTTTCGGTCTATTTCAGTTTTTAGTTTTTGAGAATTTGGTTTTTAGCATTTTATGCAAATGTAACCCCAACACAGTATATAAAGTAATGAAATATAGAAAATGTATGCAATTATAACTGAAAACTCTAATGTTTTCATACCTTTAAACATATTTAAAGGCAAAAACATGCACTAGTTATTCTTGTGACCAACAAAGCATTCCTTTTTTGGGCATAAAAAAAACAACAACCAAATGTTGTAATGTACAGATGAAAAAAAAATCGATCTTTAGACATTAATTAATTTTTAGGAATTACTATGAGAATCGATTTAGAATAGGAAAATCGACTTTTTTCAACATAGGCCTAACTGTAAATTGGAAGAAGACACTCTCACCAACGAGAACTAGAAGATGAGACTGAAACAAATCTATGTCATGCATCACATGAGAACGGATGGACATCAGTGAAGCAATATTTAAACATGTAACCATTTAAGTGCTAACTTGAACAAATGTGACGGAAAAGCCCTCTGTCAGGGATTGTTCAAAAATGTCTTTAACTATTGTAATTTTCATTTTAATAAAGTTAGAAAAAACAACAAAAAACTGTTCAATATAAACGACATGAATGAAGGAACAAGTGTAAATAAATAACCATGGCAACCGCACATGCTGAGACACGCCCCCCGGCTCTGATTGGCTGTTTTCACTCGGGCGCGGATTCTTGCAAGAAACCTGATTTTTTTTTTTGAGTGTCCAATTCTAAATCAATGCTCATATTAATGCCGAAAAATCAATTCTTAAGTCCAAAGATCGATTTTTTTATTATTTTTTTTCATCATTACATTACAACTTTTGGTTGTTTTTTTTTTTTTTTCCTTTTTTTCCCTTTTTTCAAAAAAGGAATGTTTTGGACACAAGAATAACTGGTGCCATGTTTTGTGCCTTTAAATATGTTTAAAGGTTTGAAAACATTAAAGTTTTCAGTTATAATTGCATAAATTGTCTATATTTCTTTACTTTATATACTGTCTTGGGGTTATATTTGCATAAAATGCTAAAAACCAAATTCTCAAAAATGGGAAAAAATAAAAGTGATTTCCTCTGTCTCTGTTTCCTCCCTGGATCTGTTTGGTAATTCTGACCCACGATGTTTCTGAAAGCAGTTCTATCAGCATTCTGGGAGCTGATTGGTCCTTACAGCATCATTAGCTGCAATACTTGCGGTTGAATCTCAATATAATACTAGTATTAATATGTTGCATAACTACAGTCATATAATTCGTGCAACAGCTGAAAAACAGTTTTAATAACACTAACCCAAATCAATATCGGAATCAAATCTTGATAATCGATTCTGAATCTTAAGAATCGGAATTGAATCGATTCTTGACATTTGAATTGATCCCCAGCCCTAGTTTATATACTTTTAAATCAAAGTTACTTTAGTAAACAAAGTATGTTTACATGTGAGATTATATATTAGTTTCCCCCCCAGCCTACCCAGCACGGGGCAGGACGCCGGCTTGAAGGCCTCGCACTGCAGGCAGCGTCCGTCCAGGAAGTGGCTGTAGGACGGGCAGGGGTAGCCCGTCAGGGTGCAGGTCCGGTTCAGCGCGCACAGGTACAGGAACACGGAGCGCTGGTGGTCGCACACGAAGTAGGATTTACCTGCAGGGACAGCAGGGGACAAGCGGTGAGACGTGGTGAGACGTGGTGAGACGTGGTTACACGTGTCTGCTCGTGTTGAGACACCGCTCACCTGCGAATATGGTCTTTGGACATCCGGGCTGGTCGGCGCCGCCGTTGGCGTAGAAGTCGACGTGGCCGTGGGCTCCTCTCAGCCCGAACGCTGCAGACAAAACCAGAGACGTCACTAACCAGGTCTCTGATCAGACCAGGTCTCTGATCAGACCAGGTCTCACACCAGACCAGGTCTCACATCAGACCAGGTCTCACATCAGACCAGGTCTCACACCAGACCAGCACAGACCAGGTCCAGAGGTGTTTTCAGTATTCACATTCATTTCAGGTAGAAGTATAGATACTAGAGTTTAAAAATACTCCTGTAGAAGTTGAAGTATCAACTCAAGTTTTTTACTCAAGTAAAAGTATAAAAGTACTGGTTTCAAAACTACTTAAAGTATAAAAGTAAAAGTAATGTAAGGGGGAAAAAAGCCATTAAGGACAAAAGCCATTGAAAATGAATTTATCTTAGTATAATGCAAATATATTAAAGAAGCATATATGTGTACTATTGAGCATTAACATGTGTTTCAGAGAGCAGGAGATATGATGACTAGTTGCCTATAAGTATTGTAATGGTGCAAAAAGTCAAACTTCAGAGGCATGTTATCATTTATCCTAACCTTTATTGGAATGTACATCCAAGTTTAGTTGCAGGAATCTGAGGGAACGGATGTAAGAACAAAACTGGACAAGAACATCTGAAACAACCACAACCAAATTCACTCTATTTTTTTAAAGGCCGAAATGAAATAGAGTAACGAGGCTGTTTTTAAAATGTAAGGAGTAAAAAGTACAGATAATTGCGTGAAAATGTAAGGAGGAAAAGTAAAAAGTCGTCTGAAAAATAATTACTCCAGTGAAGTATAGATAACCAAAATTTCTACTTAAGTAAGGTAACAAAGTATTTGTACTTCGTTACTTGAAGCCTCCTCTCAGCACCGATCCCTGCAGATGCTGAAGGCCACGAGGTGTTTGCAGTTTTGAGCTGAGAAGCTGCTTCTCCGACCCGGATGACGGTTCTCTCATACCCCCTTTCCACCAAACCGGTTCCAGGCTCAGGCTGGTTCTGGTTCTGGGCCAGTTCTGAGTCTGGAACCTCCCACAAATTGTAACTACGCATCAAAAGGTCGCAGACCAACGCAGACCGAGAGGGCTGTGATTGGTTCGCTTGGTAGCAACGCATTTCCGGTTTCCGGTTTGAAGCAGTCGTGAACTTTCAGCGCTCTTTTCTTCGTGTGTGTGTGATTTATTTTGTTTAGTTTTTTTTGCACAATAGTTGTCCTTATCTCTTTGATTCACTGTGACCGGAAAAAGTCGGATAAACCATTGAGGAAAAGATCGCCCCCCCCCCAACCCTCTAGTGGCCGCGGGGGGTACTGCACCGCCGTGAAATGGAGTGATGGAGAAGTCCGGAGGTTCACGATGGCGTCACGGCGACGGCATAGGCTCTGTGTTGGTGTAGCTAGGGTCGCCACCCATCCCTTAAAATACGTAATTGTTCCTTAATTGAGAATTAAAAGTTGAGTTCCGTTTTGAACCAATACAGACATATATTATGCTCTTATTTATTGATTTCATAATATACAGGTGAAGGTCGGAGAATTTGAATATATTGCAAAACTTCATTTGTTTCAGTAAATTCAACTAAAGGTGAAAAAATTATATTATTTCCTACTACATGAAAAGTTAGATATTACAAGCCTTTATTTGTTATAATTTTGGTGATTATGGCTCACAGTTTATGAAAACCCCAAATAAAAAAAATAAAAAAATTAGAATATTTTATTAAATCAATAAACAATTCAATCATCAAAACTATAACAAAGGTTTTACATATCTTGTTTTGCATGCAATGAGACTATGTAACGTATTAGTTTCGCCTTTTAAGTTGTATTATTGAAATAAATTAACTTTTATACCATATTCTAATTTCCCGACCTTCACCTGTAGCTTATTCTACATCTGGGCTGATGTGGACACACATGGTATTTCAGTTGTATGATTGGCTGTCTGTACAGTCGTGCAAGTTCAATACTATTAAAGAACTTTAAACTTTAAATCAAAGCATTTTGTTTTTTTCATATAAAATAAACACATTTCTATGCAGTTTAGAAGTTTTGGGGACGTTCCTTTTTTTTTGGCGCTTGCGCTGCTGAAATCAGGCGTTCCTTTTTTCTATTTCTGAAAGGTGGCAACCCTAGGTGTAGCGCAGAACCGTAATCCAGCCTTGACGCAGCGACGTAACTGATGTTTACAGAGATGTAATGACGTGGCTCCCCTTAGCACCCGAGCTGTGGAAAAACAAACCGGTTCTCAGCTTCCTAGTTGAATGAGTTGTGAACCAGCACCAGCTCTGGAACCGGTTTGGTGATAAAGGGTCTGACAGGGTTTGACTGATCCTGACTACAACTCTGGGGCTGCAGATCCATTTCTAGTTCCTTCTACATCTCAAACCAGTGAACTTCATCAGTGAAGAGCGAGAACAGGATTTCAGGACGACTGCTGAATCCTTTCTGTGTGTGTTTGTATTTGTGTTTACTTGGCCGTGACCACAGTAACGCTGAGACACTCACAGTCCATGTCGGTGTGAAGGACGTCCACGAACATGGCGTCAGACGGATCCAGCCTCTCCTCCGGCGTAGCGCTGGTGAACATCGGCCCGGCCGGGTCCAGACCTGCAGGACAGCAGGAGGGATGTTTTACTTCTTACTGTTCTCATGAAACATCTGGGAAAGGGTCTTTTCCCTCATTTACTGACAGAAAAATCAATTAGAAGTTGTCAAAATGAAACACTATTTCCTGGGAAATTAAATAAAAATAACATAATTTAAATATTTTAAAAAACTATTGAAAGGTTATTGAAAGAGCTACTAAGAAATCGTTTTAATATTGATGACAATAAATGCACATTTTGTGAAAAGAAAATAGAAACAATAGACTAAATCTTCTATGAATGCAACAAAACCAAAATATGTTGGAATAATGTAGAAAGATGGATGAAACCGAAAATTAAACTTCCTGAATCTATTTGTAGTATAATATAATATTTGGAGAATTATTGAAAAACAAAAACATTGAACTGTTGTACTGTTGTAATCTCCTATGTGATTTTGTGCTAGTGTTTTTCTCTCAGATGTAAGTCACTTTGGATAAAAGTGTCTGCTAAATGACAGTAGTAGTAGTAGTAATCTTTTTGTCTAGCAACATTTTCTATTCATAAAAAAGAGTACTAAGATTTTATCTCTGAAATGTATAGAATAAATATGAAGACCTGTATGAAATATTAATAAAATTGCCCACAAATACATGTTAATCCTAAAATATATACCCCCTGGAAGGTCCCAGGTCGTTATTGTAAATGAGAAACTGTTCTCAACTGACTTACCTGGGTAAATAAAGGTTAGATTAAAAAAAAAGTTGTTTTTTTTGTGTGTCTTTACCTTTATTTTATTTAAATCAATTTTACCTTTGATATTTCCACTCCAGGATGCCTCTATAGATGTGCACCTTTGTGAATTGCCATACTTGTTTGTACCTATTTTGATTTATAAAGTTTATTATAAAAAAAAGAAAGTGGCTGCGTCCAAAATCCCCTACTTCCACCCTAATGAGTAGCAAAAACAGTGTGTGAGATTTTTTAGTGCGTCCGAAACATTAGAAAGTACTCAATAGCATTTCTATCCATACTCATTCTGGAGAAATGTATTAGTATGGATTGATGGACACTAGCCGAGCAGAAACTTCCCACAATGCAATGCAGTGGTGTTTGGTTGCTAAGTGATACGTATATGTCATAAGTATAATATTAAGTATAATAATATTATTATATGATATTAATATTATAATATCCGTATATAATAATATTATATAATGTCATCTTGTTTGGGCCAGGATAAACGGGAAAGAGCGGAGCGGTGCTGCTACTGCTGCTGTTACCATGGTAACAACTCCCCCTCCCAACGGCAGGAAGTGCCGTATGGCTCTGAGAAGTACGTCAAAATGAATGCATATTACTGATATTTACTCAAAAGTGTGCTGAACTTAAGTATGCTGTTTAGTATATACTGTTCAGTATGGCATTTCGGACGCACCGAGTGTCTTTTGCTCTGAGAGATCCACGCCTCATTAAAGGGGGCGTGTCTTGTGCGTGGTTTAACGGTTACCTAAGCCTGCACGTCATGGCAGCACGTGTTGGCCCCGGTACTGTCTCTTTAAGGGCTCCTCATCAGCTCACCTGTGATGCGGCCGATCCTCCCCTTCAGCCGGGCCCCCACGAACCCGGCCAGGTGAGCTCCCAGACTGACCCCGATGAGGTGCACCGAGCTCAGGGAGGCTCCCTCCTCCTGCAGACCCACAACCCCCCTCAGTCAGACCACAGCAGGAATACACCAGGAATACACCAGGAATACACCACAGATACACCACAAATACACCAGGAATACACCACAGATACACCACAAATACACCACAATACTCGGGCCGGCCCAAGACAGAAGCGACTAAGCGGCTGCTTAGTGCCCGGTGACCACTAGGGGGCCCCCAAGAGTTAAAAAAATACAAAGGTTTGTATTACAGTAGTTTACTTAAATTTTTTTCTCCCTAATTTTACCAAAGCTTTTGCACATTTTTACATAGTTTTCAGAACTAATTATTTAACTTAATATTTGATTTTAAACAATTTTCATTACCTTGTTTCTGGTACCTCTGTTTATTTAGATCATTATTTAAGTATTTGTTTGATTTTATTTGTTTATTATGTTTAATAATGTCTTTTTTTGTACATTTGAATGTATTCTTATATGGAGAACATATTGACGAGGTTCTGTTTATCTAAGTTGAGTGATTTTAATTATAGTTCTAGTTTTTGTAGTACTTTGTTGTTGCACTTCATTGTTGTTGCAGTTTATTTAAAACCAAAAATAAAGTAGATAACGTGTTTACAGTATATGGTTTATAAATGATCTATTTGATTATTTTGTTTCTTTTAGTAGCCTACACTGTAGATGACTCAGTATCACTTAGTACTATATCACTTTAAATATTAAGTGTAAATCAACCCCAGGCTGCTCTTGAAGCTGAATTTCCTCTATTTCAGATTAAAAACCATAGATGGTAAAAACCTGCCAGGCTGACGATAGGATGATGGAAACAACACTGCTGCAACTGTGACCTTTGACCTTTTATCTGTTGCTTCTATGTGTGGCCAGTAGGGGACGTTGCTGACTTTATAAATATTAATTGAAAGATTTTCTGCAAGTTTGTTAATCTGTTGTAGCTTCCATGGTCTTAATCATTGGCCACGGTTACATGATGTTTTTTAATTTGGAATTCATTATTCCGAATTAAATAATTCAGAATTAAACTATTTTTATTTCAAGTTTATATGGATATAGTAATTCTGAATTGAGGTTTACATTGAAAACACGTTTGATCGGCTTTCTCCAATTCCTCTACAGGTCTGGGGGTTGGGAAGGTTCTGATTGGATAGGGGGTCGGACCGGAAGTTACGACTACCGGAAGAAAAACAAACTTAGCCGCTACAACTTTGAAAAGCTCACAATTTTTATGTTTCCTGTTTCCATCTGTTCTTTTAATTATTTCCAGGTCCTCCAAGCTATTTATTAAGATAAGATAAGAGATAAGATAATCCTTTAATAGTCCCACAGAGGGGAAATTTGCAATTAAATAAATGGTCTCTGCTCTTGACCAGCGTTTACTGCGTGCTGCCATCTTGAAACTTTGTTTGGAAAACCAGCCCAGCGTGGAATATAAGCGTCATGGAGACAGACGGCCGAGGGAACGAGCAGAAAGACCGGAATTAATTTAAAGAGGAATGAGTGTAAACATGATCACGGAATTATTCTATTTGGATTTAAAATCGGAATAAATCAGCCACTTACTTCTGAATTAAGTTTAATTCAGAATGGCCATTTTCATTCAGAATTAGGTGTTTACATGGTAATTTTTACTCATTTTAAATTGCATTTAATTTTAATTCTGAATTAAAGAGGAATTAAACTTCCCATGTAAACGCACTGACTGTGGATTACAATCCAACCACAACAAAAAGTTCTTACATCTAGTTTTACAAGTGTATTCGTAATGAGTAATGGAAGAACATGAAATGAGTTTATAGTGGGTGTGTGAATGATCAATAATCAGTATTATTGGCAGTAATAGAGGCCTGGGCCGGCCCTGCTACACCAGTGACACCTGCGTCGCACCTGCATGGTGAGCAGGAAGCCCGTCAGGTTCTGCGCCGCCTCCCTGGTGTAGGTGACGGCGGTGAAGTAGTTGAAGTTGGCGGCGCCGCGGTTCCAGTCCACCACGATGACGTTGAGGTCCTGCTGCTCGGCCAGCAGCTGCACGATGTGGTCGATCCAGATGGGCGGCGCCCCGGTGGGCCGGTAGCCGTGGATGACGAAGGCGGTGGGCCGCCGCAGGTCCAGCAGCGGCTGCTCCGACAGCCGCTGGTGCTGCAGCTCGCGGCCGCAGTCGATGTTGTCGCGGGTGTAGAGCAGCAGCCGCACGTACAGGCTGGTTCCCATCAGGCAGTGCGACAGGTCCAGGTCCGTGAAGTTGTCGCAGGACTCTTGCGTCCGGCGCTCCTCCTGGCCTGGTTGCACCACATGGGAGACGAGACGTCATATTTATTAGAGATTAAATCAAACTACGTTAGAAGACAGTCTCCTCTGCAGGAGTGCCGCAGGGATTGATGCTGGGCCCACTTCGATCATTTGATTTGATTTTGATCAGACAAAAACGACCACTGGACCCCTTACTCGCACTGAGCAGCAAAACATCAGCAAAAATGGCTGTAACTAGTGGAGAAGACGGGATAACAGCCGATTATCAGCTTAAATTAAAGGCAGTTGGACTTGACAGTGACCCGTACAGTTACCCCAAGAACCAGTGGTTCATGGACATTAATATTTGGTACAGTTACCAAGAACCAGTGGTCCATGGACATTAATATTTGGTACAGTTACCAAGAACCAGTGGTCCATGGACATTAATATTTGGTACAGTTACCAAGAACCAGTGGTCCATGGACATTAATATTTGGTACAGTTACCAAGAACCAGTGGTCCATGGACATTAATATTTGGTACAGTTACCAAGAACCAGTGGTCCATGGACATTAATATTTGGCCACGAATACAGTTTCCTGATATTTATATGTACTTAATTTCTACGCCGGGGAAATACACGAAGCAAAGCTTGAACAAAAGTCTTGACGCTTGGTCCAACTTCAAGGCAGGATTTGTTGTAGAAATTAAAGTAATGAGGACACCAAACTTTATGATTTGACCGTTTAACGTTAGCTACCCAAAAATCCAACATTACCTGATACAAAATGGGAACCACAAATCCACGTTTCGGTGCCTTGAAGTTGTTTCTGTGAATTGCAGCGATCCATTTGTCTCTCTTAAGCTTATTTTTCGGCAGTCTGTAAAACGATAACTCCGATTTCTTGCTAAATCTATGAGTACAGTCGATCGCACAACAGCTCTTTCCCATTTTAGATGTTTTTGAGTTGCTCAAACTGAAAGTTTACGCTGACACTCAGTCTTTCTGCCACTCAGTCTTTCTGCCACTCAGTCTTTCTGCCACTCAGTCTTTCTGACACTCAGTCTTTCTGACACTCAGTCTTTCTGACACTCAGTCTTTCTGACACTCAGTCTTTCTGACACTCAGTCTTTCTGACACTCAGTCTTTCTGACACTGTTGCATCTGTGACGTCATGTGCATTCCCTCTATTAAGCTAGTTTTGGGCTAGTTTATAATTGCCGTTTACTCTGGGATGGCCGTTTAGGTTCAGCCTCTTCTGTATAGTCTGACTTATTAAAATGGAAAAAAAACTTAAATCTTCACAAAACTGCTGTTTCTCTGAACTTTACAAAAATAAATAAATAAATAAATGGAATAAAACTGGACCTCCAGTTTCTGATCCCTGAAACGAACAAGGAAGATGTTTCTTTGCCAACTTTGGTTTGGAAGTAGCCTAAAAAAGAACATTTACTTCTGTATAATTTACCAGAAGGAGGCTGAACAGTTTATATCCGTGTTTCCTCTGGTTTTGGGACGTCGTTCTGTGTTAGGGTCACATATTCTCATTAAGGGAAGCCGTGTGAACATCTGGCACCAGAGAAGCTGTTTAGGGACTCACAAGAAACTCAGCACCTTCCAGCATAGTTTGGATTTTCCCTCTTTCTTTCTGGAAGTTTCCCAGCGTAACTTCTTACTTGTCACCTTTGACCCAGTTCCTTTCACCACAGGTCAAAGGTCAAAGGTCAGCGCTGGGAGTTACAGCTGAGGAGCGATGCATCGCCCCGACGGCCCGGCGGGTCGGAGGCTCGGCCGTCCACGTGTGTCCGTGACCTCGTTCCCGTGAGCGTCCCGGCCTCGCGGCCGCGGCCGTTGCCTGGACGCAGATCCGCTGGTGCGTCAGCGGCTTAACCTTCAGCCTCCAGCGTCCGGGCTCAGCTCCTCCTCGCTGTGAGACACGAGGAGCCGCAGACGCCGAGTCACCGGTGGATAATCACCCTGCTCCCGTCTGAGGATCAGGACCTGAGCCGCCACTTCTCCTCGCTCTGCTCTTTACTAGACTTTCACTCATCAAACCAGAGCTTGGTACTTTGAGTATTTTTGTTTCTCAGGGATGCAAAAAGCTGCTCGGCCCTCGGTGGGATCAGGCCGCTCTAAAAAAAACTCCTCATCCCATCAGCACCGGCACCGCCGTCAACACGAGCACTGATGACTAGGGATGGGAACTGATAAGAGTTTTACGATTCCAGATCCATTTTCGATTCGGTTCTTTATCAATTCCCCTATTGATTCTCATTTGGAAAAAAAAAGGACTATAAAAGGTCACCAAACATTTAAATAGTATTAAATTAAATATTCTGTGGCAATTCCAAAAGAATATTCAACATGTTTCTCATCCTTTTAAACGGAGAATGATATGAACTGAGCACTCAACAATAAAACTGTCAGCCAGTGACAAATAATATCCAGTCAAATCCAATCAAACTGTATATTTCCCTAACCCTTTGACGAAATATCCACTTGGCAAGTATTGAAAGTTGCCCTGTTGTCGTCTTTTTTACTGAAATACAACCCGACTTTCAAGCGTTTGTAGTGCCATGTTTGTTATGGACTGACGTCATTCATGCTCACTGGGATTGAAAAGGGAATCGTTTTCAAAATTTGCAAACAATTCCAAGGCACTGAAAACACTGGGAACCGGTTCTGCACAAGAACCGGTTCTTTATTCCCATCCCTGCCGATGAGGCCGCCAGTCAAACGTCCAGGGGGCGGGGCCAGCAGTGGAGATCATAACTGCTGGATATTCCTCCGGTTACGATGTCCAGCAGTCCAGCAGTCTCTCTCAGTCTCACACCAGCTGATTAAAGCTTAAACCTGAGGAGGAACGGGTTTCCGTGAGCCGGTCTCGGAGTCCTACCTGTGCAGAGGACCAGGAGTCCCAGCAGACCCAGGAGGCAGCGGGGCGGCATCTTCCCACGACCGAGTCAGGAGACCAGAGCCGGACAGAGCCAGGGAGAGAGTGAGGAGGAGGAGGAGGAGGAGGAGGAGGAGGAGGAGGAGGAGGCTTCTTCACTGACGGTAAGGATCAGAGAGAGGGAAGGAGGGGCCGGTCGCTGTGGGAGGAGATACATGAGATAAAGGAGGAATGGTTAAAATTAGTGAAGAAAGTAGGTTTTAGTGTTGGAGGCGTTAAATAATGTTACGGTGGTCGAACTAACGACAAACGTTGGGGGGGGGGCGGGGGGGGAGGGGACAGGAACATGGTGAAAATGTTATTTTTGTTTTTTTATTTCGAACATGCATGTTCAAAAAAAAAAAGAATACAAAAAAGTAAAAAAAAAAAAAGTGCAAATAAAAAAAAAAAATATATATATATATATATATATATATATAGATATCAAATGGATTTTTGATTATAAAGTATTTGCACTTGCTGACTATTTAGAGAAAGCATGGGATAAACGAAGAAAAGTAACATGTAAAAATATCAATTCTGGTTTTTGTTGGGGAGAAAGAAATATTAATTATTTTTAATTTATTTATTTTTAATTTTGATTTATTTATTTTGTTTTTCCCGGTGTACATTGTGCAGCTCCCAATTAAGTCCGTGTGATAGTGTACATTGATGATTTTCTGTTTCTGGTGTCTTCGGACATGACAAAAAAATAACATTCATTCATTCATTCATTCATTCATTCATTCATTCATTCATTCATTCATTCATTCATTCATTCATTCATTCATTCATTCATTCATATATGTTTTTCTCACGGATCCACCAACATGTTCGAAACGGAGTTAGATTGAAGTATCCACTTATCAAATCCTACCCCTGAATCTACATACATTCTTACTTATAACAAGAGTTTCAATAAACTTACTTATAAAACACACATAAACAAACACCTCTACTTTAATAACTATTAATTAGTATAGTAATATAGTGATATAATACTCAATTATATGTATATATAAATATAGTCAAAAACAAAACCAATAAAACGTCCAGCATTTAGTTGTGATACTGATAATTATAATGTATAGTATTACATTATCATTACTTTACAATAATACAACAATATAATAGAGAACAATAGACAGCAATGATATAACAATATACTTGAATAACTATATAAGAGTAGATATGCTATATATACTGGTTCATATATTTACCTCCAATTATATACATAAAAATAACTATAAATCTATATATCAACATATCTACATATAACTATAAATCAATATATGTATATTAATAGAGATATAGATATATAAATAATGTACGTATAATATAACTCAATATGTCTATATACATACCTACATATAACATATCGATATCCATAATATAAATCTATATTTCTACATATATTAATAAATGTACATATCTACATGTTTATTCGCATCTGTATTTTGAAAAACTTTTTTTAAATTGTGATATATTTTGACTTTGTTTTAGCTCCATGTTCAGGCTGTTCCACAGTTTCACTCCGTAGGTTTTAGAAGCGTTGAGCTGTTTTTTTCCAAATGTACCAAAATATCCGTTTCAGCAACTTCGAGTTAAGTCTCATTAGGTTTCAATAAGGTTTTTACATAATCAGGAAAAATCACTTCCCTTAAAACCCAGCGAGGCCGACCTTTGACCTTGAACGGTGTTTTCACAAACACAAACCAAACCCGTGTTTTACATCCTCAGTCTTGGTTTCCAGAAGGAGGATAAATATAACCGTTTCAGAACGAGCCCAGAAGGCCGGCTGGGTGGTCCTGGCTTGCTCCTCGCCGCCCTCAGGGTTGAAGTTAGTTTTACCGTCAGGGCCGCACCGCGGCGGTTATTAATAGCTGCAGCCGCGGCGCGGCGCGCCCATCGGAACCCTGTACTCTCCGGGTCCAGCTGACACGTGTCGTCTCCCTCCGCGGGGAGATGAGAGTAGCAGCACCGCAGTAATGTCAGACCCGAGGTTTGAACCTTACAATCAGTGGTGGGAAGATGAAAAAGAGGTTCCACACTGCAAACATAAGAAAAACCACAGGTTGCTGTTCGTTCTGAGGGTTTTTACTCTCTCTTAAAGAAGTAAGTGGGTTATTCAGCTGCAGGTCTCCCTGTTTGGGTCCATGTGTCCTCCCATTAGACTTGGAGTCAAGACGGCCTGAACCGAGTCCAGACCAGGACTAGTTCAGCTCAAAACTTAGACCAAACACAAACCTAGTGATGTCCTGATCCTGCGTGATTGTAGAACATCATCCTGGTTCAGATAGTTTCCATATGAGCTTGTTTTCAACTGCAGCTCAATAACACAGAGAAGTGGATGATGATGTTGAACTCACTATAAATGTTTTCATCCATCAGCTGAGATCAGATCTGTGTGGCGACTGCACTACCGCTATTTCTACACTATTGGAGGATTGACTCCAGTGCTTTTAAGGATTGACACGACGACTAACTAGTCCCAAAGTCCTCTAGCAGAATAACCAGCTCCAACACCCCCCTCCACCTCAGGAAAGGAAGGAATAGTAAATGTTACTGATTTAAATTGGACTGAATTTGGAGATGAAACATGAATTTTAAATATTAAAGATTGAAATTGCATTATTTACCATTATAGTAATCAGATTACACTGTATATCAGCATCACTGAAATAGACGTGATGCTTAATCAATCACAACAATATGCAAATATTATTCATATATTTATTCAAACAAGGCCATTATAAACACAAAACTCTAATTAAATACAGACACATGCAGATGCACCAAAACTGTCAGGCTGGGGTGGTGAGGACCCAGAGGCAGGAGTTCTAAAAAAAAACAAGGATTTATTAATTCCAACAAAAAAGGGCAAGAACCAAAAAACAAAGCGCTGCTTAGCAGGATCAAAACTCACAGAAACAGGGATCAAAAGACTGGCGCAAAAACAGGCAGGACACATGGAGGGAAGCACAGTACGGAACCACAAGGAGCAAGGGAATGACAAGACCAGATATACACAGGGGATAAGGAGACACAGGTGCAGACAATCAGGGCAGATGGGACACAGGCGGGGCAAAGCAGAAACTCAGAGACTGGGGGGGGAGTGTCAAACCCTGACAAAAACATGAAATCAGATGCAAAATACAAATAGTTTACAAAACTGTACATTTACAAGCGGAAGAACTGCTGATCACCAGATTCTGTCACCTTGGTGCAACGGAATCTCAGTGATCCGAGTCCGAGACCTGGAGAGACCGAGACAAGACCACAAAAAAGTGGTCTGGAGACCTGGAGGTGATCCAAGGTCAAAGGACGTCCTTCCCCAGCGAGTCTGAGGCCTTCTCCTTATTTGTATGTACATAATATATTCAAGCACATGCACATATGTATTCTACATGAATGCATAAATGTACTAGTGTGCTCATTGTCATGGAAAATTCAACTGGTTGGAAAGAGCATGCAGTATTAAGGAGCATTTAGTGGGTTTTCCTCAACACTAACCATGACCTGTAACATTACACAACGTACAATGAACTTAAATGACCATTAATATATATGCAGACAAAAGACCAAAACATTCTTCAGCTGGCTCTTTTTCACGTGGTGCAAGTCTGAGATTCTCCTCGACCGCGAGCTGATTATTATTATTATTATTATTATTATTATTATTATTATTATTATTATTATTAATAATAATAATAATAATAATAATAATAATAATTATTATTATTATTATTAATCACCCATTACTACAGTCCAGAGGCTGTAACAGTTTCTCAAGATGAGATGATTGTTCCCACCGCGCCACTAAACGCTCCACCAGTGTCCTCAGTCTCCGGTCCATCACTGATACCCCCCACAACTGCAGAGTAATCTGATTACTTCTGCAGATGACAGTAGTGATGTTCCATATCACCGATTTCCTTTCTGATCCTATATCGAGTAAAATTCAGCCTGGTATCAGCGATACCGATTCGATACCGATACATTGTACAAATACACCTAATGTGGCCAGTAAATCTAAAAAAAGTTGGTGTATTTTAGATTAAGAATACAAGACATCAGTCAGTTATTTAGCTACTTATTTTAAACTCAGAAGTATACTGATTTAGCAGCCTCATTTACAATACAGCCGAGCTGTTAAGACAACAGAAAAACAAGTGTGTTTTCCTTTCAAAAGAGTTGTTAGTGTGGCTCCGTCTAATTCCCGGTAAAAGCACACTAAGCTATGGTTCAGAGCATGTAGTTGACGCGTACTTCAAATAAAAGTCACAGTCCGTGTTCTTCTTTCAAAACTTTAGTGAAAAACTTTTCTTTCAACAACAAAAACAAAAAAAACTGTGTGATTATATGAAAAAACAATATTCTCGTGTAAGCACGGTCAAAAACGAGTGTGCTGTCTCGGTTACATAGCTTCACAAAAAAAAACAATAATACACATACATCACGTGACATATATGCAAACAATGAGAAAGCTGCAGTATTAATATTATTAGGCAAACACCTTGCAAACTGATATTAAACTGCATATTATTCAAAATACACTTAATCAAATATTCTAAAATCTAAATTATTAATCACCAGTGGTGGACAGTAACATAGTAAATTTACTTGAGTACTGTACTTAAGTACATATCCAGAGGATTTGTACTTTACTTGAGTATTAGATTTCTTTGGTACTTATTACTCTTACTTGAATACATTTCCAAGACAAATATTTTTACTTTTACTTGAGTAAATTTCTATGAAGGCTGAAAAGTACTCGTTACTTTCAGGTCTGCTCTTTTTTCTTCTTCCCTAAAATCCTATTGAACACAAGCTGTTTTTGTCAAAGGAGGAGACCTATCACAGTGCACGCTCTCCACTGGGATGTACGTGAAGCGGAAATACGTCAAGCCTCCTCAAAACGATACCGCCAAAGTAGCCTGCGTTTGTCAAGACAGAGCCGCAACAAGTCAAGACAGAGCCGCAACAAGTCAAGACAACAATGGCTACGCCTGCGTCAGGAGAAGAAAGACAATCCGCTGAGTCGTCTGAGTCTGATAATGAGCCGGACTCGGAGCAGGGACTTTCACAAAATCCTTGGCCGTATCTTAACTCAATGTTTGAGTTCGACCGAGTAAAAAACGAGGGCACAGACAAACCACAAACATTTATTTTCAAATGTTTATTGTGTCTGCCGAAGCAGAACTACCTCTCTGCTTTCAACAACTCAACATCGAATTCTCAGAAACAAGAGTTAAAAGATCCTTAAATTAATTTAGAAAAAATATAGTAATTTACTGATGTGGAAAATAAGAAATTTACTCTTACTTTTACTTTTACTTAAAGTAAATTTAAAAGCATTTACTTTTGGATACTTAAGTACCTTTAAAAGCAAGTACTTTTCTACTCTTACTCGAGTAATATTTTGACTGAGCTACTTTTACTTGTAACGGAGTAAATTTTGACCAGTAGTATTTGTACTCTTACTCAAGTACTGGGGTCGAGTACTCTGTCCACCTCTGTTAATCACCTTCTTCTATAGGCTACATCAAGGGCGAAACTTTAGTTTCAGAGGTGGGGGGGACACAAGTAGGCAAATTTGTGCGTGTAGCTGTAGCGTGGATGTGCAGTGTGGCTTTGTAAGACTATGTGTGTGTGAATGCGAACAATCAAACAATTTGAATATGCATTTACTTTTTTAGACACTTTTTAACTTTTTTTTTTGCCCCATTTGGGAAAATGCTGGATCTGCATTCTTGGCCAGGCTTGATTTTTCATTTTCAAAAGCTTGGGCACAGAAAAAACATAGGATTCCATTGACTCCTCCTTGTTTATAATGGAGCCAAGGAAATTCACAGCACCACTTCTGTTGAAATCTTAAGGTTTTGTTGCTGAGATGCTGTTCTACAATCACTTTTGGGCTAACATGGTTGGGTTCCTGCCTGCACCTCTTCACTTGCGCCTCTCTCCACATATTTCTCCTATGAAATATGAAAATAGATCATGTTCATTCCTTCCTTTCCTTATAAACAAAGGGCCGTCAGTACCTTCGCAAAGTGTATCTTGATGATTCGCAATTACAGGCTGAGCCTACCGTTAGTTTTTAAACTGTAAAAAGTGGGGGGGACAAAAACATGATTTTGAAAAGTGGGGGGGACATGTCCCCCCTGTCCCCAGTGGAAATTGCGCCCATGGGCTACATGACAAATGGCTCTAACAAGAGTGTTTGAAAAAGGTGTTTCTATCACTGATAAAAAATCCTGAGTAAAATAATAAAATCATTAAAATAAATAAGTGAATAATAAACAAAAATAAGAACTACTGTAAAAATGAAAATGAAAAAAGTAGCTCCTAGCAGCAGCGTGTCATTTAGACAGAATCTGAATAGTTTAGTTACTTTCCACCGTATTCCTGTTAATGATATATATTACCACAAATGACTAAAGTATCAAAAGTATCAATATTTTCACTTGAGAAATGATTTTAGAGCATACAGATCTGGTATCAGAAGTATTGATATTTCAGTATTGATCCTCACATCTCTAGATGTCCTGGAGGTCTGAGGGGAACATAGACGAGCAGTGGTGAGAGTACAGTCCCCTGTGGTGCTCCGGTGCTGCTCTGGTGCTGCTGACCCCCGCGCGTGGCTCAGATCTTTGTGTCAGTTATCATCAATCAGCTGTACTTTCAATGTGGAGCCTTGACCTTGTTAGTTACGTCATCAAAGATTATAAAAGCAAACGGTAATTTCTACAAGACGGTAAAGGGCATATTGTTCTGAGCGGACTAGCTTTATTTAGCACATTTACGGGGTGTTTTTGGACTCTTCCCGGCTGAACATGAGCTAATTCCTGGCGAGCAGCCAGCAGGAGGTCACTGAACACGATGTCCTGACACTTAAAGAGCTTAACTCCAGAAGCCTGCTCGTGTTTCCCCGACCCGACACATAACACGGGTCAGAGGAAGCTGCCTGATGGGACAAAGAACGTCATGAGCCTCAAACACGAAACACCGGCCGGTAGCAGGAGATGCAGCAGGAGATGCAGCAGGAGATGCAGCAGGAGATGCAGCCTGTTCATCCTCTGGGTGACCTTGAAAGTACTGAGAATCATAATAATAATAATAATATTCGACTACAGACTAGGTTTTAGTGACGTAGTAATACCAGGGCTCAGATTGATAAGGAAAACGCATCACCTGAAGCTGCAGCTCTGCAGAAAGGACCCCGCAGCTCCACCTAGTGGTTGGTGGTGGAATTACACAACAACACACGTGAAGATTTCTGCACATGCGTATTAGGGCCAAACTAAGACAAAAAAAATGGAAATTACGAGAATAAAGTCATAATAATATGAGAATAAAGTCGTAAAATTACGAGAATAAAGTCATAATATTACGAGAATAAAGTTGTGATATTTTGACAATAAAGTCGTAATATTACAAGAATAAAGTCGTAATATTAAATATATTATAAATATATAAATATAACTTCACAAGATGCTCAATATTCCTTATTTTAACACAGGGAGAAGACTGCTCTTCCTATTAGAGTTCTCATAAATTATATTCTCATAATATTACGACTTTATTCTCATAAAATACGACTTTATTCTCATAAATACAACTTTATTCTCGTAATGTTACGACTTTATTCTCGTAATATTACGACTTTATTCTCGGAATATTACGACTTTATTCTCATAATATTACAACTTTATTCTATTACCACTTTATTCTCGCAACATTATGACTTTATTCTCGTAATGTTACGACTTTATTCTCGTAATATTACGACTTTATTCTCGGAATATTACGACTTTATTCTCATAATATTACAACTTTATTCTATTACCACTTTATTCTCGCAACATTATGACTTTATTCTCGTAATTGTACGACTTTATTGTCATTATATTATGACTTTATTCTCGTAATTTCCAATTTTTTTTTTATTTTTTGTTTTAGTTTGGCCCTAAAACTCCGTCGACCCATAACCATTAATCACACTTCAGACATAATAAAGTTCAGCCCTAGTGGGACAGAATGATACTACAAACGTTTAAATGTTAAATATGGGTTTAAAGGTGCCGGACTGTTGCCACTCGTTAGCGCAGTTCTGTCAGAAGTGGTTACGCTACATAGGGTGGCTTTAACAGACACGGTTAAATATTAAAGACAAACGGGACCTGAATAATATTGATTCAGTCTCGTCATGCCGCCAGAACGGTTCTGATTCCTTGATGTGGGACTTCTGGTAATGTCTGGCTGTTTTACTTTTTACTCCTTTGTGTTGTTTTAAGAGAATATTAAACAATGATCCTCTTAATAATTTAATCTTTAACAGAAACAGCAGTGCAACTCTTCTGCTAAACCTTTCAGATATGATCACTTAAACGCCCAGATGTTTAAAACACGCTGCCAAGGCGAGACGTCGGATAACCGAGACCTTCTGGTCCATCACCAGTCTTTGGTCGTGACGCCGTCAATAAACACATCAAGTATTTGTTTCTATCTCTTATAACAGCTTTTTCAGTTTTTGGAGTCCTTGACGCAGCAGATGAGGTGGGGAAGATTTAAAGGGGACCTATTATGAAAAACATGTTTTCCATTGCTTTAACATATATAAAGTGGTCTCCCCTCAGCCTGCCAACTCAGAGAAGGAGGAAAGCAACCAAATTCTGCAGTGTCTGTACAACTAACTCCGCCTGCCGGAGCTTCCGCCATTTTTCCGTAGCGGTGTATCGCGTCATTCAGGCAGCCAATCAGCACAGAGCCTCATTATCATAGCCCCGCCCACTTAGAATCCTGCATAGATAATGAGGTTAGAGAATGGGAAGATAAAGACATGGTTTAGAGGCTGAATTTCTAATTTATTTAGCAAAAACAATCAAAAGCTTATTTTTAAGACATTCAAGGCCTGTTTAAAATAGGTATTAGATGCCATAATAGGTCCCCTTTAAATTTAAACTATTAAACTGGTTATTTCCAGTTTGGCCACTAGATGTCGCTGAATCCCGCACATTGCTCTGTTTTAATTTCGAGACAGTTGGGGTTTATTCTTTTTATTCCACTATTTAAACTTTTATTTCAAACATACATACACATAAAGAAAAAAAACTATCATACAGGCTGCCAGTCATAAAAACAAATTATATTTTTTTTAGATAAATGTAAAAAAAAATTAAAGATAATTATAATATGTTAAAAAAATTAATAAAGGTTAAAAGGTCAATAAAGATGTTTACCTTTGTGTTAAAGAGGTAACACTCATAAAGGTGAAAGAGCGGCTCTGAGCCGTTACACATTTATAAATGTTCAGAGTGTTGACACATTCAGGTATGAGAGCTGCTCTAATCTATCACCAAACACCTGGGTGTCCATCCCATCAGGCCGAGAGGCTTCTCTTTATCAATCCAGGCTGAGCTGATGAGCTTTCCAAAGTGCTTCACAAAACACAAGATAAAACACGGGAAATACAACGGACCAGGATCCCCAGAATTAGATTTTTTTATATGAGTGTATGTTAAGGCCTTTAAGTTTTAACATAAAATAAAGTCAGTTTTGTTGCTTTAAAAGTCCAATTTTTTTCTATCCTTATTATTCTTTTTATGGCACCGTACTTTCTATTTTAATTTTATGAATAATAATAATAATAATAATAATAATAATAATAATAATAATAATAATAATAATAATAATGATAATAATAATGATAATAATAATAATAATAATCATAATAATAATAATAATAATAATAATAATAATAATAATAATAATAGATTTTATTTATAGAGCACTTTTCATTCAAAAAATCTCAGAGTGCTTACAAGATTAAACAAGTTAAAAACAGGTACAAATTTAAAAACTCAGAGACGGAGAAGCGGCGAACAAACACGCCAGCGTCCTCTCCTCTCTACTCTCCTTAGCAGTTAAAAGCTTTAAAAATGGGCGGTTCTTATTTTTATTTTTCTATTTTTAATTTTTGTCTTTACCTTTTACTTTTATTTTAATTTTTATCTTCATTTTTAATTGTCTTATCTTTTTATCTTTATATGGGTGTTTGGCTTCTGGGGTGTTCTGTGATTTGTAAATGACAGTGTTGTGTGTGTGAGATGGAGATGTCAATTTCCCCGAGGGAACCTCCCAAAGGGATTAATAAAGTCCTCCTGAATCTGGATCTGAATCTGAATAAACCTCTTTCTTCCGCTGGGTGGTCAGAGTAGAAAGATGGGACGTTAAGAGGATATATTGCTGGGAATGCTGGGTAATTGGACTCTGACGTGGGTCTGTGATGTCACAGAATCCTTCACATCTGAACCCGTCAACTGAAGGAAAGAGACTCTGTTTAAAGGCTTCGTTGTGCTTGCAGTGTAAGGACGGGACACCATGCAGTCCTGGGGTGGGAGTATTATGGTCTGGGCTTGTGTCAGGTGGTCAGGTCTAGCCAGTACTGGAGTTGAGGGGGGATGAGGGGGATGGCATCCCCCCTGAAATAAAAACGGTCAAAATCATCCCCCCTGTAAAACTGCCATCCTGCCTTTCCATCTCTTATGTTATTTCATCAATGAATGTGGTTTTACTGCTATTTCAACATTTGTCATCACCAGAAAAATAACTCCAGAAAAATAACTTATTTGACAATTTTCATCTGTTTCAAGTAAATTTTCACTTGAAATAAGTAGGAAAATCTGCCAGTGGGACAAGATTTATCTTCTTATTACAAGCAAAAAAATCTTGTTCCACTGGCAGTTTTTTCTACTTATTTCAAGTGAAAATCTACTTGAAACAGGTGAAAATTGTAGTTTTTTCCAGTGATGAGTCTTGTTTTAAGTGTAATGAGATTTTTTTACTAAAATTAGACATTTTAACTAGAAATAAGACAAATATTCTTGTTAAGATTTTGAGTTTTTGCAGTGATCCATGTTACTTATCCTGTGAAGGACAGAGTCATATTGATAAGTTCAGAAAAGTGTTTTTTATTGTTGTGTTTTGATGTATTTGATGTAAGCCCAGTGGATATTTAAAGCTTACAGAAGGCTGCATTTAACTGCTGCTATGTCATTCCTGCAGTATTTCTGCAGGTGTTTTGGTCACTGCTATTATTTGTAATATATTATATTATTTGGAATCAGCACAAATGATCTGTCCCCATATGATAAAATCCACCACCCCCCCTGATTTATTTTTACAACTCGAGTACTGGGTCTAGCAGCCCGTCAACTGACCAGCTGGACTCCAGTCTCTGCAAATCAAGGTGTTCACAACACTTGCAGGAAACGTTGGTGTGATGTACGGCGTCCTTTCGTCTCTGTCCCCTCTTGTTGTTTTGCTTTTGTGACATCAAAAAAAACCGTGCTTCCTGTTCAGGCCGAGTCTGTGGTTTTACTTTGTCGCTTTGGTGTGACTTGTGCTGAATCCGTCGGACCTGCCTCTCCCCTACTCCATCACCACTCCGACTCTCCGTGAGAGAGACGGAGAGAGAGAGGTGGATGTCAGTCAGCCGGCCGGCCTCCCGTTGCCATGGCAGCAGCTCTGCCAGCGTGTTACCACGGGCCCATGAGCAAGGCAGAGTGCGAGCAGCTGCTGGGCAGGAAGAACAAGGACGGGGCTTATCTGATCCGGGACAGCGAGACCATCGTGGGAGCCATGTGTCTCTGTGTCTAGTGAGTTCTCCGTCGGGGTCGGGGTCGTCCAGCCAGGACGGGGGGAACTTAACAACCTGCAGGCTCGGTGGCAGCAGCCGGTTCCTGGTTCCTGGTTCCTGGTTCCTGGTTCCTGGTTCCTGGTTCCTGGTTCCTGGTTCCTGGTTCCTGGTACGGTTCTGTACTGAAGACCAAACAAAAGCGGACGAAATTGATGTCAGCAAGTTCTTACTTCTCATGAACTAGTTCAAAGTTCAGTTCACATAGTTTAAAAATGAATGGTTCATGTTCATAGTTCTCCATTTTCACTTTGAACTAGTTCAAATTCAGTTAATTTCAATATTTTTAGGTGAGAAGTACGAATGAAACGCCCCCCTATCCTAAAACTGTTCACTGTGTACAATCATGTATTGTCCTAGTGGCTTTTCAACTTTACTAAAATATGGCAGTGTATGCCCAGAATGTTTGAATGCGCTGCATCGAGGGTAATGTAGTGTGAAGTCGTCGTCTCGTCCAGTATTTTAAATGTAGCACCCGCTGGTGAAATGAGAAGGAGGATTATTCTGTAATAATTGGACCTAAACAATGAAGCTGAAACTCACATAATCTGAACAGATCAAATTCCAGTTCATGATCTGCAGAATGAACAAGTTCACGTTCAAGTTCTTTATTTGCAAATATGTTGCGTTCAGTTCAACGTTCTCACAGAAATGAACGTGTTCATTAAAACTCGTTCATGCACAACACTGGATTTCAGTTCATTTAAAGGAGGCGTGTTTTCAGAGTAATGACCATACCGAGTGTAAGTGCATATATTTAGGCATCTAAAGTAAAGATTGAAGCCTCACGGTGGCGTTTAGACGCCGTGGTGTGGAGGCCGGTCACTGACTGATCTGTTCAGGTGTTCAGGGCTCTGTTAGGTCACAGAACCGGATCAGAGTCGGGTCGACCAGCTCCGTCTTGTTTGAAACTTTCATTTGCTCGGAGGCTGTTGCTAAAATACAATCATTTCTTTATTTAACCAGTTTGGATGATGGAAGGATGATTGATGGATGATGGATGGATGATTGATGGATGGATGATGGATGGATGGATGATGGATGGATGGATGGATTGATGGATGGATGGATGATGGATGGATGGATGATGGATGGATGGATGATGGATGGATGGATGGATTGATGGATGGATGGATGGATGGATGGATGGATGATGGATGGATTGATGGATGGATGGATGATGGATGGATGATTGATGGATGGATGATGGATGGATGATTGATGGATGGATGATGGATGATGGATGATGGATGGATGATGGATGATGGATGGATGGATGGATGATGGATGGATGGATGATGGATGGATGGATGGATGGATGATTGATGGATGGATGGATGGATGATGGATGGATGGATGGATGATTGATGGATGGATGGATGGATGATGGATGGATGGATGGATAGATGGATGGATGGATGATGGATGGATGATTGATGGATGGATGATGGATGGATGGATGGATAGATGGATGGATGGATGATTGATGGATGGATGATGGATGGATGGATGGATGATGGATGGATGGATGGATGGATGGATGATTGATGGATGGATGATGGATGGATGGATGGATAGATGGATGGATGGATGATAGATGATTGATGGATGGATGGATGGATGATGGATGGATGGATGGATGGATGATTGATGGATGGATGGATGGATGATGGATGGATAGA
>NC_084608.1:33650603-33658103 GCF_033807715.1 Cololabis saira
AAAAATGCATTCAAGACTCCTTTTTGCGCATTTCTTTCTTTACCTATAGAAATACAAATGAAGAGGGAAAACTTAAGTATTCACGCATTTTGTGATGAATGACAAGTTGTTTCTTCCAGATGAAATTTGGTGTTTAAAATTCAATTGAGGTGGTTATAATGGGGGTATACTGAAGACCGGCCATTTTGAGGACCATACACAATAATCCAGGTGACATGAAATAACGGTTTAGCCACCCGTCCCAGGATATGTGTAGGGACATAGAGACATTTCCTCACCATGGAGACCACAAATCATCTTCTTCACTATGGTATCAATGTGTTCTGCCCATGACTACTGACTATCAGCTACTGTGCCCAATGATTGTACTTGAGTGTGGAACCTATAGAACAGGTAGACAAGTTCAAACTCACCTTTGGTCTAGATGACAGTTTATGTCTCGACCCCAAGACAATTGATTTGGTTTTCGAGATATTCAGTACCAACATATTTTGTTTTATCCAATCAAAAACCTTATTTAACTCCGCTGATAAAACATTGTCCTGTTCACTGACAGTTTTTGCAGCATAATACAATGTGGTATCATCAGCATATATTTGTACCGTTGCTTCACACAAAACTGATGGTACATCGTTAGTGAAGATGCCACAACCAAAGAGTTAGCATGAGACCAGCTGCCAGTGTAATAAAGCTGTTGTGTCCTTTTTGTGACATAACTCTTCATAAGTTGAATGGAAGTTGGACTAAAGCCGTAGCATTTGAGTTTACCAGTGAGTAGATTGTGATCTATGACATCAAATGCAGTAAAATCAGCAAAAGCGGGAGCAGCCGGAGCAGCCGGAGCAGCCGGAGCAGCCGGAGCAGCCGGAGCAGCGCGTCAATTTGAAGTTAAAAAATCGGAACTTTATGCAAATGATCAGACCGGGATTCCCGAAGCGAGAAGCCTCAATGCAGATTGTACTTTCGTGTACACACAAACGTACACTCATTCACATGCGTACATGAGCAGAGCTGTGCACTAACAAACTTATTTTATCAGTATCAGTTTATCAACAATTAATATATTTCATCCAGCAAACTGACATTTTTGCTGATTTGACTGCTGTTTTTACCTGAACTGCTCATGTGAAACACGTATCTGATGGTTGAGGAGCTGTATGGTCCGAATGATTTTATTTGCTACATTGATCCAATGCAAAATAATTAAAAACCGTGCTTATTAATCACAAAACACAGTTTAAACATCATGACCACATCCGCTCTGACCCGGTGTGTCAGTGATCAGCGCAGACAGACTGCAGCTCTAGCCTGATTTATGGTTCCACATTAAATCGACGGCGTACCCTACGCCGTCGGCTCTGCGTTGGTGTGACACGGAACCATAAATCAGCCTTCACCGGGAGCAAGGGCCCCCCCGGGCGGTTGATGTGGATCCCCCGACCAAACTTGCAAAGGAGCATCAAACTGACTCTTATCTACGCGGAAATAACGCTAAAATACAAAGAAGGCGTCCCAAAGTGTGATCTATGGTGAAATAGGAAACTGAAGATGTGCACGCTATATGTGTAGGCTGTTCCCACTGTTCCCTCCGGTTCTGCAGCGCAGCTTTAGCCCCGCCCACTGCAGCTTTAGCCCCACCCACTGTAGCTGTAGCCCCGCCCACTGTAGCCCCGCCCACTGCAGCTTTAGCCCCACCCACTGCAGCTTTAGCCCCACCCACTGCCGCTTTAGCCCCGCCCACTGCAGCTTTAGCCCCGCCCACTGCAGCTTTAGCCCCATCCACTGCAGCTTTAGCCCCACCCACTGCAGCTTTAGCCCCGCCCACTGCAGCCATCGACAGTACATGCAGCTTTCAGTGTGAACCAGCCCCCGGGTCTGGCAGTCAGAAGGCGCGCCGATTTTTTCCAGTGGCCAACCGCGGTACTGCAACCAAAAATCCCATGCGGCCCAGAAAGCTTTTTTCCCATAGACCGCAATAGTAAAAGAGAAGCCTCTAAAACTGTTCACAGGACACCTCCAGCTGTAATCCCCGGCAATTACTAATCTTTGTATTCTATATTTTTAAGTCATGGACTTTATATCCGTCAAAAATGTTTTATAACGGCCAGAAAAGTAAAAGAAAAGTCTCTTTCTGGGCGTGACGTCACGGCTGACGTCACAGCCGTGTCCGTGCATTCCACGGATGTTTTATATTAATATATATTATATAATTATATTATATTAATACATTAATAATATATGTAATGCTATACATGTAATAATATACATTAATTAATATATTATATTAATACTTATTATATTAATATTCGCGGCATTGCCCCGGGGCATGATGGGAGGCCCCAGAGCATCATGGGAGGTGACTCAACTGCGCATGCTCTATGGGCCGCTGTATGCGGAAGTAAACCCGGAAGTCAGAGATTTTTTCGGCGGATGCGCTGGCTGAGCAGAATGCATTGAAATGAATGGGCGGCCATTTTTGACGTCCGATCCAGTTATTATTATAGATCCATGGTGTGAACGCTCCAAGCAGCGTGATGCTGGCGTCAGGTGAATTTTGACGCTTTCAGTGTGAATGCAGAGTTATCAGACGTTAGCAGAGTCGGCAGCCGTTAGTAGACGTTAGCAGAGTTAGAAGAGTTATCAGACGTTAGTAGATGTTAGCAGAGTTATCAGACGTTAGCAGAGTCGGCAGACATTAGTAGACGTTAGCAGAGTTAGAAGAGTTATCAGACGTTAGTAGATGTTAGCAGAGTTATCAGACGTTAGTAGAGTCGGCAGACGTTAGTAGACGTTAGCAGAGTTAGAAGAGTTATCAGACGTTAGGAGAGTTATCAGACGTTAGCAGAGTTAGGAGAGTTATCAGACGTTATCAGAGTTAGGAGAGTTATCAGACGTTAGGAGAGTTATCAGACGTTAGCAGAGTTAGGAGAGTTATCAGACGTTAGTAGACGTTAGCAGAGTTAGGAGAGTTATCAGACGTTAGCAGAGTTAGGAGAGTTATCAGACGTTAGCAGAGTTATCAGACGTTAGTAGACGTTAGCAGAGTTAGGAGAGTTATCAGACGTTAGCAGAGTCGGCAGACATTAGTAGACGTTAGCAGAGTTAGGAGAGTTATCAGACGTTAGCAGAGTCGGCAGACGTTAGTAGACGTTAGCAGAGTTAGAAGAGTTATCAGACGTTAGTAGATGTTAGCAGAGTTAGAAGAGTTATCAGACGTTAGTAAACGTTAGCAGAGTTATCAGACGTTAGTAGAGTCGGCAGACGTTAGTAGACGTTAGCAGAGTTAGAAGAGTTATCAGACGTTAGTAAACGTTAGCAGAGTTATCAGACGTTAGTAGAGTCGGCAGACGTTAGTAGACGTTAGCAGAGTTAGAAGAGTTATCAGACGTTAGTAAACGTTAGCAGAGTTATCAGACGTTAGTAGAGTCGGCAGACGTTAGTAGACGTTAGCAGAGTTAGGAGAGTTATCAGACGTTAGTAGAGTCGGCAGACGTTAGTAGACGTTAGCAGAGTTAGGAGAGTTATCAGACGTTAGGAGAGTTATCAGACGTTAGTAGACGTTAGCAGAGTCGGCAAACGTTAGTAGACGTTAGCAGAGTTAGGAGAGTTATCAGACGTTAGTAGAGTCGGCAGACGTTAGTAGACGTTAGCAGAGTTAGGAGAGTTATCAGACGTTAGGAGAGTTATCAGACGTTAGCAGAGTTACGAGAGTTATCAGACGTTAGAAGAGTCGGCAGACGTTAGTAGAGTTAGGAGAGTTAGGAGAGTTATCAGACGTTAGTAGACGTTAGCAGGGTTAGAAGAGTTATCAGACGTTAGTAGACGTTAGCAGAGTTAGAAGAGTTATCAGACGTTAGTAGACGTTAGCAGAGTTAGAAGAGTTATCAGACGTTAGTAGACGTTAGCAGAGTTAGGAGAGTTATCAGACGTTAGGAGAGTTATCAGACGTTAGTAGACGTTAGCAGAGTTAGGAGAGTTATCAGACGTTAGAAGACGTTAGCAGAGTTAGAAGAGTTATCAGACGTTAGTAAACGTTAGCAGAGTTATCAGACGTTAGTAGAGTCGGCAGACGTTAGTAGACGTTAGCAGAGTTAGGAGAGTTATCAGACGTTAGTAGAGTCGGCAGACGTTAGCAGAGTTAGGAGAGTTATCAGACGTTAGGAGAGTTATCAGACGTTAGTAGACGTTAGCAGAGTCGGCAAACGTTAGTAGACGTTAGCAGAGTTAGGAGAGTTATCAGACGTTAGTAGAGTCGGCAGACGTTAGTAGACGTTAGCAGAGTTAGGAGAGTTATCAGACGTTAGGAGAGTTATCAGACGTTAGCAGAGTTAGGAGAGTTATCAGACGTTAGCAGAGTTAGGAGAGTTATCAGACGTTAGAAGAGTCGGCAGACGTTAGTAGAGTTAGGAGAGTTAGGAGAGTTATCAGACGTTAGTAGACGTTAGCAGAGTTAGAAGAGTTATCAGACGTTAGTAGACGTTAGCAGAGTTAGAAGAGTTATCAGACGTTAGTAGACGTTAGCAGAGTTAGAAGAGTTATCAGACGTTAGTAGACGTTAGCAGAGTTAGGAGAGTTATCAGACGTTAGGAGAGTTATCAGACGTTAGTAGACGTTAGCAGAGTTAGGAGAGTTATCAGACGTTAGAAGACGTTAGCAGAGTTAGGAGAGTTATCAGACGTTAGGAGAGTTAGGAGAGTTATCAGACGTTAGCAGAGTTATCAGACGTTAGCAGAGTTACAGTAGGAGAGTTATCAGACGTTAGGAGAGTTAGGAGAGTTATCAGACGTTAGCAGAGTTATCAGACGTTAGGAGAGTTAGGAGAGTTATCAGACGTTAGCAGAGTTATCAGACGTTAGCAGAGTTATCAGACGTTAGGAGAGTTATCAGACGTTAGAAGACGTTAGCAGAGTTAGGAGAGTTATCAGACGTTAGCAGAGTTAGGAGAGTTATCAGACGTTAGAAGACGTTAGCAGAGTTAGTAGACGTTAGCAGAGTTAGGAGAGTTATCAGACGTTAGAAGACGTTAGCAGAGTTAGGAGAGTTATCAGACGTTAGCAGAGTTAGGAGAGTTATCAGACGTTAGTAGACGTTAGCAGAGTTAGGAGAGTTATCAGACGTTAGCAGAGTCGGCAGATCGATGCCTAGATTCATCCCGGAACAGCAGTCGTGTTTGGAGGGGCGGGGCTTACGGCTGGTGACTTCCTGACTGAAATACCTGGCGGGACATTAGAGGTACGGAGTGTGGAGAGCCCTGCTCACATTTGACCATGATCATGTAGACCTCGATGGTGCAGATGGGGGGCTGCGGCAGCCGCTCGCCGCTCTCCAGCACCGCCGCGATCTCGCTGGCCGGGATGCCGTTGTAGGGTTTGGATCCGAAGGTCATCAGCTCCCACACCGTCACCCCTGCAGGAACATCATCGCTGGTTAGAGCCGAGCCAGGAGGAACCCGCGCTAGAATCCACAGGGGTAGCGCCTCAGAGGTGTAGCCGCGGTAACCGCGGTAACCTGCCTCACCGTAGCTCCAGACGTCGCTCTGGTGGGTGTAGGTCCACTGCAGGATCGACTCCAGCGCCATCCACTTGATGGGAACCTACGGAGGAGAAACGAGAGGGACGTCTGGGCATCCGTCCATCATTTATACCCATTTATCATAAATGTCTGAGACCCAACCACCAGACCTTTCCCCCGTCAGCGTGGTACTCCTTCTCATCGGCGGTCAGCAGCTTGGCGAGGCCGAAGTCGGTGATCTTGATGTGGTTGGGGCTCTTCACCAGGACGTTCCTCGCCGCCAGGTCTCGGTGCACCAGGTGACGCTCCTCCAGGTAGTTCATCCCCTGCACACACAGACACTTTAGCCCTAACTGTAACCAGAACCCCAGAAACGGAGCTCTGGTCCAGACAGGACCAGGACCTGGAGGGCCCCCCGGATACAGCCTCAGATAACACGTGTTGACCCCAAAGCATCTCCATCCACCTAATGTTGTCAGACCTGCCTAGACATACTGGTTAAATTGCCTAAATAAGCCGCGTTAATGTGCACGTTGAACTCCCTGAGTAGGTTTTGGTGGTTAATTAGGTACGTGAGAGTGGAATCAGCCTCCTTGCAGTGTGATATGTTTATGCAGCTCTAAGCGATATTCCTTTTACGTTATCTATCTTTATATCTTTAGTGCAGCAGTGTAGTTATGGTCTGCGTCCACTAGATGGAGAAAAAGACTCTTCAGTTAAACCTCCATAATTTCCCCATAATATATATATATATATATATATCAGAATCAGAATCAGAATCAGAAAAGCTTTATTGCCAGATCAGACATAAATCAGACGAGAGAACTTGACTCCGGTTTACACCGATGGCACCATTAATACGGACGCCATATATATATATATATATATATATATACGGTATATATATATATATATATATATATATATATATATATATATATACGGTATATATATATATATATATATATATATATCCTTGAACCGCCACCTTACCGTGGTGGAGGGGTTTGAGCACCCGAATGATCCTAGGAGCTATGTTGTCCGGGGCTTAATGCCCCTGGTAGGGTCTCCCATGGCAAACAGGTCCTAGGTGACGGGTCAGACAAAGAGCGGTTCAAAGCCCCTTATGAAGCAAAAACCAGCAAGGAAGTGTACGTCGCCCGGACTGGCGTTACCGGGGCCCCACCCTGGAGCCAGGCCTGGGGTCGGGGCTCGCAGGCGAGCGTCTGGTGGCTGGGTCTTGGCCCACGGGACCCGGCCGGGCGCAGCCCGAAGGAGCGACGTGGGCCCGCCCTCCCGTAGGCCCACCACCCGCGGGAGAGTTCATAAGGGGAAGGTGCCGTGCGATTTGGGTGGCAGCCGTGGGCGGGGGCCCCGGCGACCCAATCCCCGGACGACGACTCTGGCTTTAGGGACATGGAATGTCACCTCGCTGGGGGGGAAAGAGCCTGAGCTTGTGCGGGAGGCTGAGAGGTACCGACTAGAGATAGTCGGGCTCACCTCCACGCACAGCCTGGGCTCTGGAACCCAACTCCTTGAGAGAGGTTGGACTCTCTTCCACTCTGGAGTTGCCCATGGTGAGAGGCGGCGAGCTGGTGTGGGCTTGCTAATAGCTCCCCAGCTCAGCCGCCATGTGTTGGAGTTCTCCCCACTTAGCGAGAGGGTCGCTTCCCTGCGCCTTCGGGTCGGGGATAGGTCTCTCACTGTCGTTTCGGCCTACGGGCCGAACGGCAGTGCAGAGTACCCGGCCTTCCTGGAGGCCCTGGGAGGGGTGCTGGAAAGTGCCCCAACTGGGGACTCCATCGTTCTGTTGGGGGACTTCAACGCTCACGTGGGCAGCGACAGTGTTACCTGGAGAGGTGTGATTGGGAGGAACGGCCTCCCCGATCTGAACCCGAGTGGTGTTTTGTTGTTGGACTTCTGTGCTAGCCACAGTCTGTCCATCATGAACACCATGTTCGAGCATAAGGGTGTCCATCAGTGCACGTG
>NC_084608.1:33663103-33690603 GCF_033807715.1 Cololabis saira
GCATCAGCTGGGTCACCAGCTGCACGGACGACGTCAGGCAGATCCCCAGCAGCCGACACACGTGGGGGTGCTCCACGCTCGCCATCACGTAGGCCTCCTGCAACAGCACACCGGCGGAGAGCACGGAGGACACGGTGAGCCGGTCTGGGGTCGGGGGGGCAGCGCTGAACAGGCACACACCTCAAATACCCCAGACTAGGGCTGGGCGATATGGACCAAAAGTCATATCTCGATATTTTCTAGCTGAATGGCGATACTCGATATATATCGATATTTTTTGTGTGCCATAATTGGAGTTTCCCCCAAAGCATTATAGCATAGCATCTCTGTTAGCTTCATTTTTTTCTGAGGCAAACCCTTTAAAAAACAGTCAGTTTTAATACAAAGCCTTGTGCCAATTATTAACAGAGGTATGTATAAAACAAATGAAAAAAAATAAACCGCCTGCATATATAGAATAAAAATGCTTCTTGAATAAAATAAAACAAATATCCCTTTCCTGCATAACAATTACATTAAAATACACTGTGCAATTAATAGAAATGTAGACAGTAACAGGCAGACTTTTCCACTGAGGTTGACAGTTGTGCAAATAACAAAACATTTGTGCAAATCTCAAATAAAACATTCAAGTCAATTTGTCACAAAATAAGCTATATCAAAATCATAAAACAAAAATATATATATATTTTTTTTTCTTAAATCGATATAAACGATATTGTCTCGTACCATATCGCGTTTGAAAATATATCGATATATATTAAAATCTCGATATATCGCCCAGCCCTAGCCCAGACCGGAAGAAGGAAACTCACATCCAGGATTTCCTGGTTGGCTTTGGGGGACGCGGCCTCTCTCAGGACCTTGATGGCTACGGGGATCTTCACGTTCTCCCCTTCAGGGATCCATAAACCCTGAAAACACACACGTTACATCCTCCCCCTGCTGAGCTGCTCTGAAGGACGGCGCTGCACACTACCTTGTAGACGGTCCCGAAGGCCCCGGAGCCCAGAACCCTGACCTTCCTGAAGTCCATCTCCTTCAGGATCCTCAGCATGGCCTGGTTGGGGGCGTGGCCACTCGGGGTCAGCGGCTGGACCAGCTGCAGAACAACAGAAGCTCAGTGACTTGAATGAATGAATGAAAATATATTTATTTCGGCCAGGTCATTCAGAATTTAGACACCAACAGAAAGCATTAGTTCACATAATAAAGAGACCTAACCGAAAAGGAATAGGCTGAAGCTATTGCTTATTTACGCCGACCCTTCTCACATGATCAACTTATTCAGATCGCAACATACAAAACATCATACAAAAAAATCCTTTTGTTTACACAATCCCGAACATAATTCCGTAATAGTATCATCTACTGGATCCCTCATATTTTTCAAACACATTAAACTTAAACAAACGTTTGAATGCATGAATCGACTGGCACATCTTCAATTTTTCATCAAGTGCATTCCATATATTTACACCCCTTACAGTAATACATTGATCTTTAATTTTAGTCCTAGACTTTGAAGGTTTTTCAATCATATGTTTCCCTCGAAGCTCATATCTACTTACCCTTATTTTAAACATGCTTACAATTTTACTAGGTAACAATCTGTTGAACATTTTGTACATTATCAATGCTTTTTTGTATTCCACTAAATCCATTAATTTAAATGCCCTTAATTTAATAAATAATTAATTTGATGGTTCTCTATAATTTGATTTTGTGATAATCCTTACCGCTCTTTTTTGAAGAATAAAGATCGGTTTAGTATGGGTAAAATATGCACTCCCCCATATTTCTAAACAGTATGTAATGTAGGGAATAAACATAGTACAATACAAAATATATAAAGACTTCCTGGTCCGGGCAGGACCTGAACCCTGACCCCCGACCCTGAGCTCTGGAGGTTCTGCATCAGAACATCAGAACGGAGGGACGGACGTCTGGGTTCCCAGAATCCTGCTCCTCCAGGTAAAACTGTAATATTAGGCACCCAGAACAACCCAGCCCCGGCCCCGGTTCCCGGCACCGGTTCCCGGCCCCAGCCCCGGTTCCCAGCCCCGGCACCGGTTCCCAGCCCCGGTTCCCGGCCCCAGCTCCTGTTCCCAGCCCCTGTTCCTGGCCCCGGTTCCCAGCCCCAGCTCCTGTTCCCAGCCCCTGTTCCTGGCCCCGGTTCCCAGCCCCAGCTCCTGTTCCCAGCCCCGGTTCCTGGCCCCGGTTCCCAGCCCCGGTTCCCAGCCCCGGCCCCGGTTCCCAGCCCCGGTTCCCGGCCCCAGCTCCTGTTCCCAGCCCCGGTTCCTGGCCCCGGTTCCCAGCCCCGGCCCCGGTTCCCAGCCCTGGCGCCGGTTCCCAGCCCCGGCCCCTGTTCCCAGCCCCGGCCCCGGTTCCCAGCCCCAGCTCCTGTTCCCAGCCCCAGCCCCTGTTCCCAGCCCCGGTTCCTGGCCCCGGTTCCCAGCCCCGGTTCCCAGCCCCGGCCCCGGTTCCCAGCCCCGGCCCCGGTTCCCAGCCCGCTGCCGGTTCTGCACGTTAGTGAGTAAACTCCCACCTCCATCTCCTGCATGAGGCGCCGCGTCGTCCTCTTCTTCCGGATCCGCCGTCGCCGTAGCAACACCAGGACGACCAGCGAGACGATGACGACCACCAGGAGTCCCCCAACCACGCGCACCGCCAGCAGGGAGGACGCCGCAGGGCTGTGGAGACGCAGGAGACCTGGGTCAGGGTTACATGTGGGGGGGGGGATCTGAGGTTCCTGGTCAAAGTCTCACCCCGTGCATCCGGACAGTCCGGGTCCAGAACACCTGCAGACACAAACAGGGAGAACCTTCAGCCGACAGAAGCAGACGCACGTGGAAGCGGCGGCGGCGGCGGCGGCTCGGACTGCAGCACGCACCCCTGGGAGCAGTTCTGGTGGCACAGCTGGCACCGGCCCGCCTCGTCAGCATACTTCCAGATCAGCGTGTCTCCGTCTCCCAGGACGCCGTGGGGGCAGCGCAGCACGCAGTGGGAGCCGTCCTTGAAGTGGGCGCAGTGGGAGCACTGGTCCGGGCCCTGCAGGGGGGGGGGACGTATCAACTACTGCACATCTGCAGACCGATACTCAAGCTGTTCCAAGCCTGGGCCAACCTTCTATGTATGTACAAACCCAATTCCAAAAAAGTTGGGACACTGTAAAATTGTGAATAATAATAGAATGCAATTATGTGGAAGTGTCAAATTTCAATATTGTATTCTGAATACAACATAGATGACATATCAAATGTTCAAACTGAGGAAATTTATAATTTTAAGGTTAAAATATGTTGTTTTTCAATTTCATGGCATCAACATATCTCAAAAAAGTTGGGACAGGTAGCAATAAGAGGCCGGGAAAGTTAAATGTACATATAGGGAACAGCTGGAGGACCAATTTGCAAATCATTCGGTCTATTGGCAACATGATTGGGTATAAAAAAAGCCTCTCAGAGTGGCAGTGTCTCTCAGAAGTCAAGATGGGCAGAGGATCACCAATTCCCCAAATGCTACGGCAAAAAATAGTGGAGCAATATCAGAAAGGAGTTTCTCAAAGAAAAATTGCAAAGAGTTTGACAGTGCATAATATCATCCAAAGATTCAGAGAATCTGGAACAATCTCTGTGCGTAAAGGTCAACGCCGCAAAAAAATATTGGATGCCCGTGATCTTCGGGCCCTTAGACGGCACTGCATCACATACAGGAATGCTACTGTAGTGGAAATCACAAAATGAGCACAGGAATACTTCCAGAAAGCATTGTCGGTGAACACAATCCACCGTGCCATTCGCCGTTGCCGACTAAAGCTCTATGGGTCAAAAAAGAAGCCATTTCCAAACAAGATCCAGAAGCGCAGGCGTTTTCTCTGGGCCAAGGCTAATTTAAAATGGACTGTGGCAAAGTGGAAAACTGTTCTGTGGTCAGACGAATCAAGATTTGAAGTTCTTTTTGGAAAACTGGGACGCCATGTCATCCGGACTAAAGAGGACAAGAACAACCCAGGTTGTTATCAGCGCTCAGTTCAGAAGCATCTCTGACGGTATGGGGTTGCATGAGTGCGTGTGGCATGGGCAGCTTACACATCTGGAAAGACACCATCAATGCTGAAAGGTATGTCCAAGTTCTAGAACATATGCTCCCATCCAGACTAGAGTTGTCCCGATCCGATCACGTGATCGGAAATCGGGGCCGATCACGTGATTGCAGACTCGATCCGGACTCGGACGTTATGAGCCGATCAGGAATCGGATATATATATCAGGGTTTCCGTTGTCCGGTAATTGCCGGACTTTGTCCGGTAAAATATGCCGAAGTCCGGTATTTTATAATCTCTCCGGTCAAAATGTCCGGTGAAAATACTCACTGGCGCCGACATCCACGTGTGCGTTGATTTATGGTTCCGCGTCGCACCGACGCAGAGTCTACAGCGTAGGGTTCGCGGCGACGCGCACCCTACGCCAGACCCTACGTTGAAGGCTCTGCGTTGGTGTGACGCGGGACCATAAATCAACGCACACGTGGAGTAGTGGGCTCGGAGCGGCAGCCATACACCGCATGCGCGGAGAGCACGCCTGTTTGTTTTGAAGCTGAAGCAGCCCTATGCTATCATGTCTGTTGTGTGGAATTACTTCAGAGTGAACGAGGAGAACAATGCTGTCGCAAACTGTAAGATTTGTCAAATGGGGATTTCGAGGGGTGGCAAGGACAAAGCTGCTTTTAACACCACAAATGTTTGATTGTTCTAATGTTTGATTGTTCTAATGTTGCACTAGTAGTTGTTCTACTTCTAATGTGAAGAAAAATTTTTTTATACTGACTTAAGAATGTTCAAGCTGCCTACCTCCTATGTGCTCAGTTTACTGTACACATGTTAAAATATAATAAAAGGGTCATCCTGCATAATTTTCTTTTCTCTTCTTCATTTTTTATTGTTTTATAAAAGTATCGGATCGGGACTCGGTATCGGCAAGTCCTCAAAATCAAAGGACTCGGACTCGGACTCGGGGGCAAAAAAACCTGATCGGGACATCCCTAATCCAGACGTTGTCTCTTTCAGGGAAGATCTTGCATTTTCCAACAGGACAATGCCAGACCCCATACTGCATCAATTACAACATCATGGCTGCGTAGAAGAAGGATCCGGGTACTGACATGGCCAGCCTGCAGTCCAGATCTTTCACCCATAGAAAACATTTGGCACATCATAAAGAGGAAGATGCAACAAAGGCGACCTAAGACAGTTGAGCAACTAGAAGCCTGTATTAGACAAGAATGGGACAACATTCCTGTTTCTAAACTTGAGCAACTTGTCTCCTCAGTCCCCAGGCGTTTGCAGTTATAAAAAGAAGAGGGGATGCCCCACAGTGGTAAACATGGGCTTGTCCCAAACTTTTTGGAGATGTGTCGATGCCATGAAATTGAAAAACAACATATTTTTCCCTTAAAATTATACATTTCCTCAGTTTGAACATTTGATATGTCATCTATGTTGTATTCTGAATAAAATATTGAAATTTGAAACTTCCACATAATTGCATTCTATTTTTATTCACAATTTGTACAGTGTCCCAACTTTTTTGGAATTGGGTTTGTATGTGTATGTGTATGTATATATATATATATATATATATATATATATATATATATATATATATATATATATATATATATATATATATATATATATATGTATATATATATATATATATATATATATATATACATACACATATATATATATGTATGCACACACACACACAGTAATCCCTCGCTATAACGCGGTTCACCTTTCATGTCTCGCTGCTTCACGGACTTGCATGGTGCATCGTGTTCTGCATTCTGATTGGCTAAACAGTCTCTCCGCTTCTTCACTTCCTGTGTCAACAACGTTGGTTGCTTAGCAACAAGCTGAGAACGGCCAATGAGCTTCAGCAGCAGCTGAAGAACGGGAGCCTTTGATGAATCGTTCATTACAGTTCTTAGATATAATGGATGGTCGCATGTCGGTTTATAAGAATCTTTTTGCCCAGAAGAAAAAAGAGCGATAAAAACTACCCATTACTATGTTCTTCTCTCGAAAAAACCCACCTGGGTTTTAGAAGAAGAAAGACGCTACAGAGCGAGTCAGGATGCAGCAGCATCAGAAGAGCAGTGAAATACCTACAAGTCACAATTTGTCTTACTGTACAAATTATATTTTTTTCATAATCATTTTTCATTTTCTCCCGTTCAAATCTAATTAATCGGGTCGCGGCGGGGCTGATCTCCGCGATTTGAAAGCCTTGTACATGTATAATAATTGTTAAAAAAAAAAAAGGTTGCTACTTCGCGGATTTCACTTATCACGGGTTCTTTTTGGAACATAATCCCCGCGGAAAATGAGGGATTACTGTATATATACAGACTGACCGGTCCATGGCAGGTCGGGCTGGACGTCTGGACCAGACACTCGGGGTGACACTCGACGCAGCTCCCGTTCATCTCCACCTCTCGAGGTGAGCTGCGGTGCAACAGAGAGGATTAGTTAGGACAAGTTCAGGACAATGACACCAGAACAATGACTTCAACAATGACTGGACCCGCTCAAAACCGCTCCGGACGGCCCCCAACAGCCCCCAACGCACCAGAACAAACCTGCTACATAAACCCTGAGAACCTTTGTTAAAGAAAACAACTGAAATATTCACGAAAGTTGAGACACGGAGTAAGTCAGACCTCTGCACCGCAGATCTCTGGACCAGCAGAGATGCAGGACTTATGCAGAGGTGTCAAGTAACGAAGTACAAATACTTCGTTACCTTACTTAAGTAGAAATTTTGGTTATCTATACTTCACTGGAGTAATTATTTTTCAGACGACTTTTTACTTTTACTCCTTAAATTTTCACACTATTATCTGTACTTTTTACTCCTTACATTTTAAAAACAGCCTCGTTACTCTATTTCATTTCGGCCTTTAAATAAAAACTATCCAGTTAAATTGCTCCATCCGGATAGAGTGAATTTGGTTGTGGTTGTTTCAGATGTTCTTGTCCAGTTTTGTTCTTACATCCGTTCCCTCAGATTCCTGCAACTAAACTTGGATGTACATTCCAATAAAGGTTAGGATAAAAGATAACATGCCTATGAAGTTTGACTTTTTGCACCATTACAATACTTATAGGCAACTAGTCATCATATCTCCTGCTCTCTGAAACACATGTTAATGCTCAATAGTACACATATATGGTTCTTTAATATATTTGCATTATACTAAGATGCATTCATTTTCAATGGCTTTTGTCCTTAATGGCTTTTTTCCCCCTTACATTACTTTTACTTTTATACTTTAAGTAGTTTTGAAACCAGTACTTTTATACTTTTACTTCAGTAAAAAACTTGAGTTGATACTTCAACTTCTACAGGAGTATTTTTAAACTCTAGTATCTATACTTCTACCTGAGTAATGAATGTGAATACTGAAGACACCTCTGGACTTGTGGTCCATGTTGGACAGGTCTCCTTCTCCGAGTGTTTAAAAACCTGTCCCAAGACGGGAAGACGTGGCCCTCGATGCCACGTCTTCCCGTCTGCTGGGTTCTGAGAACCTCTCCAGTGGGACTTGCAGCTCTCACCCCTGCAGCAGGTTGCAGAGCAGCACACAGCGCCCCCTGCGCTCCGAGTGCCGACAGGACACGCACATGGTGGGACCCGGACCCCAGCAGCCCTCCTCCGAACACTCCCGGTCGCAGGTCCGGTTCTGCCGCTCTGTGGGAGAACGTCTGCTTATTTCTCTTTGCTTCTCTGCGTGATGGGAAGAACCCAGCGCAGTCGGGACTCACCGCACGCGGCCAGGGGGTCGGTGTTGGTGGTTTTCTGGTCCTTGGATCTGAAGAGGTGGGACCACTGCACGGTGTCGGTGTAGCACAGCTCGGCGTTGCCCGTCAGGCGAACCCCGCCGGCGCTCACCTCCTTCAGAGAGCGAAGGCCGAGCCACCGCAGCCGCTTGGCGTTCACCACCACCAGGCTGAAACGACTGCAGTCAACGACAAGACGGGAGACAACGTGAACCCAGTCCAGGCCCGAGGGCAACATCTGGCTCTCCTCTTGGTGGAAATAACGGGAATAAATGTGCAGATAATCAAATAGCCGCCGATGAGCCAATGGCTGTTGAGTATCAGTTCCACAGGGACCTGAACGAGCACCAGGCGCAAAGTTATGACCTCAAAAAAAATCCTGCTGTTCTGAACCTGAATGACGTTAAATATGAGTCAAACGTTCGCAGACGATGGGACTCACTTCAGGAAGGTGGTTCTCCCCCTGATGATCTCCAGCTGCTCAAACACCGACAGAGACGTCAGATTGCGGGGCCACCAGTTGATCATCAGGAAACCTGGACAACACAAACACTGACTCCACCATCGTCGCCAACGGCATCAGCCCCCCCCAATACTTACCGGTGATCTCCTTCACCGTCCTGAAGCTCTCCAGCTTCTCAGGGTCCATGGGCGGGATGTTATAGTGACGATCCCTGGAACAACCAATCAAAACAAGTGTCAGCTACAACCGAAGCACCCCCACCCATCAGCAGAGGATTCGCTCCCCACCGCCCCCGTGTGGTCAGAAGTGGTATTTCCACATGGACCGGCTTTAAAGGGGACCTATTATGAAAAACACGTTTTTTCTTGTTTTAACATGTATAAAGTGGTCTCCCCTCACCCTGCCAACACAGGGAAGATGAAATCCCATGAAAATCTGCAAGGTTTGTTCCCCCCACCCTACTGAATCCCCCAGTGTCATGTGACTTTCTACGAGCCGTTCAGAATCAGCTCCTGTCGTTACGTAACGACAGGAGCTGATTTCCATAGGTCGGCCTCCGCTGCTGAAACCACGCCCACAACCAGCTCAGCTGGCTGGAGCTTCAGCCATTGTTCAGAAGCGCTGGCTGTTTCCACAGCGAGGGAGAGTAGAAATGAGGTTTTGCATCGAAATTTACCCTCCTAAAAAGGATCAGTTCCCACAGTACGGACCCGGCAACTGCACACGAGTCAGCGGTAAGTGACGTTATTTTTTTATGTGATGATCTTTGCATGGGCTAAGTATTAAGCTTAGCTCCGGTGTTACTCCGTGTTACGGAGCTCTATTAGTACCGTAATACATTTTTCTTCTGTCTATGGTTTCAGATCTTCCAAGCACCTGAAGCTGTTCAACGACACCTTCAGAAGACGCACGCTCCTTCCTTGAGCGAGCAATAGTGCATACATGTTATTTATATACAACTTATGTTATTTTTTTAACAATAAAGTTGCCATTTGTGAAAATTCAGTGTTGTGATTTCTTGTAACATATGAAATTATGAGGGATCGGAGTAAATAACTGGTGTCCCTGTTTAGAATTCAGTTAAATCTTCCTGTGTGAAGACGAGGTGACTAAAGGCTGATTTATGGTTCCGCGTTACACCAACGCAGAGCCTACGGCGTAGGGTACGCGTCGATTTAACGCAGAACCGTAAATCACGCTTTAAGATCCGTTTAAACCGTGTAACTGCATGCAAGCGTCCGACTATCGCGTCGAGCTGCGTGACATCGGACGCTCTCTGTCCACACTGAAACCGTTAAACTCGCGGCCAGTTAGGACAGTCCCATACAAAAAAAATAAAGCAATGGAATTTATTTTGTCGCAGAAGCTTCTCGCATGGGACAGCTTTGTGTACGCAGCCGGCTGCTCTTCTCCCCGGAGCGAGGCTTTGTTCCATCCCCTGCTACACGTCATTCAAGCAGCCAATCAGCACAGAGCCTCATTATCATACCCCCTCCTCCCATCAGAATCCAGCATAGAGAATGAGGTTAGAAGCGGTAAAACTAGAGACATGGCCCACAGGCTGAATTTCTGTTTTATGTAGAAAAAACAAGCTTTAGATTGTTTTTAAGACATTCAAGGCCTGTTTAAAATATAGCAGGAGCCCCGGGGGCGCCACGCCCTCACCCCGTGAAGGAGGCCTCGACCAGGAGGACGTCCCCGTTGATCTTGGTGCAGTTCCTGAAGGACTCGATGTTGGAGGCGTTGACAGCGATGGTGTTGACCAGCGAGCCGACCCCGACGCCGTCACAGGCTGCAACAAACACGCCGCGCTCAGACTTCCTGTTGTCATTTCCCAGGTTTCAGGTGTTTGTGTGTCTCTACCTTTAGGACACGGCCCATCGCAGGGTTTGCAGCGCTGGACTCCCTTCTCCTCCACCTCGTACATCCCAGCGCTGCAGGTACGAACGCAGGAGCCCTCCGTCACCACGTAGTTGTCTACAGAACCAGAAGCAGACGGTGAAGCCCCCGAGGATGGCAGGAGGACTCGACAAAGGCGGGACATGGTGACCTATCGGTAAGCCCCGCCCCTCACACACAGATGAGCCAATGACTGTTGAGTATCAGTTCCTCAGGGACCAGAACTCGGACTTCTGCAGCTTTCAGCTCAGCAGAAAACCCTCAGCTGCTTATGGAGTTTGTGTCCAACAAATGTTGAAACTGCGTCTTTTGAACTACTGATTTGTGGTATTCTGAGAGGATGAGTTAAAGTGCATATTTAACATCCAGAAGACCAATTACGATGTCTTCATTTGTTCTGACATAAATCAGATTTATTACTCTGATGAAGTTACCTAAACTTATTTTATCACTTTGTCTCGGAGAAATTAACGAACTAAAAAAAAGGAGCTAAATTCAATCAGGAGTTCTTCCTCCAAACATAAATACCTAACAAGATGTTTCCACATTAAACTAATTAAAACCAAACGAGTGTCGATCCTGGAGGTTGCAATCTGTTGTCACGACAACGATGAGACGGAGCTTCTTTAAACCGTCATCAGATGTGTTTCAGACTTCCTGCATTTCCCTCCGGTTCATATTTAGGTCCTGGCAGAAACGACGCTGTAAAGCTGCAGTAACGCTGATAGACAGTCTGACTTAGCAACAGCAGCTAAGGGGGCGGGGCTGATATGTGTATGACATCATGCATACGTGGGCAGGCTTTGACGCAGGTGGCTCCGAAGGTGTACTTGGCGTTGGGATTGCTGACCACCGTCTGGGTTTTCCGGTCGTAAATGGTCAGCGGAGGACAAGCGTCCTTACAGGTTCCCCCGTCGTTGAAGTCCCTGCAGGCCTGCGGAGGGACAACACACATCACAACCACAACACGCCGCGCGCTGGCTGGGAGTCTGAGGACCAGCAGAACGCAGCCAGCGCTGATCCACCGCATCACTTCACACTCAGGCCTGCGTTGTCACGTTGCCACGGTAACCGTAACTGAAGGGTAGCTTTGAGCTCGATAGCAGATCGATTGATTGGTTTAATGCTGACTCCCTTCTTAGATTTTTTTTTTTTAGATATTTAGATGTGCATTTGTTCAGATTTAAAAAGACTTCTTCGTATATGATTTTTGGTTGAATTATTTTAAGACTCTCTCTATGGTCTTTAAAATTAATCTGAAGCCCTCTCCTCTCATCGCCATATTTGGGATTCCGGATTCCTCACTGAATTTAAACTCAGCCCAGAGAGATGTTGTGGCCTTTACGTCTTTGATAGCAAGGCGTACATTATTGTTACATTGGAAATCTGCTGTAAGTCCCACAATTTCTATGTGGCTTGAGGATATGATGTCTTTTCTGAAACTTGAAAAAAATCAGGTACTCTAGTCGTGGAAGTACTGAAAGGTTCTATCAAAGATGGCAATATTTCATATCCCATGTTTCAAACTTAAAAGTGTTACCCACTTAGAGGTGCCTGTTAGTGCTTGGCACTCATTCAGGTGTTTTCATATACTTTTTCTTTCCTTTTTGCAATTGTATTTATGTGTGGGTGTGTATTTGCATTATGGTGTTTAGAGTAATAGTTTATTGAGCTGTTTTCTTTTTTTTAATTTAATTTAATTTTTTTAATTTATTTATTTATTTTTCTTTTCTTTTTATTTATTTATTTTCTATTCTTTTTTTGCGTAATTAATTCTTATCCTGCTATAATTTTATATCAATTTATTTTTATTTTATTTTTATGTTTCTATGTTGGAGGGGTTAAAAAAAAAAGGGAAAAAAAATCTTTGACTTGTGATTTTCTTTTAGTGATACTTGGTACACTACGGTCACTGAATTTAGTGATCTTTCTATTGTTTTTTTTTTCCTCGAAATAGTTATGAAGATGTATGTACCATTGTTACTTTGGCTATTGATCTCAATTAAAAAAAAAAAAAAAAAAAGACTTCTTCGTTTGGTAAAATAGGGATTTGTGGGGGATCTTTCAACCATCTGTAGCGTGTAAATGTCACAGATAATGAGGTCCCGTATTTGTGGGATCATCAGGCGATGATAAAACATATAAAGCCAAACTAAACAGTCTGACTAACTTTATTCAACTCAGACTATTGTTGAATTGTAACTAAAACAGAGAAATAAACTCACATTTTAAATCATTCGTCTTCCGCAAATCCACCAATAAAAAGTGGAGGAGGTGAGCGTCGAACTACGTCCTGTTCTCTGATTGGTTCACCGTTGCCAGCTGAAGTTAGTGTGAGGTTGGAACAACGTTGTTTTCCAACATTTGATTATAACTGGATAAACTGGGTTTAATCTAAAAACCTAACGTTGGCGTCTAACTACAGTAAGGTAACGTTGACTAGACGCTGGGCAGTGTTATGCTAGTTACTGAAAAATAGTAACTAGTTACCGTTACTAGTTACTTCATTAAAAAAGTAACTCAGTTAGTAACTCAGTTACTTAGAACAAAAAGTAATGCGTTACTATGAAAAGTAACTATTGAGTTACTTTAAACAAAAACATTTTTTTAAATGCTCCCATTAATGCCCCTCTAGCCTTCATTTCAGCAGGTACTGTATGGATTTACATTGTCCCTTGTGTTCTGCATTCTGATTGGCTAAACAGTCTCCGATCTTCTTCACTTCCTGTATCAATAACGTTGGTCGCTTAGCAACAAGCTGAGAACGGCCAATGAGCTTCAGCAGCAGCTCAGGAACGGGACTCTTTGATGAATCGTTCATTACAGTCTCAGATATAATCCATGGTGTCGGTTTATAAGAATCTTTTTGCCCAGAAGAAAAAAGAGCGAAGACAACGAAACTATTTTCTTCTCTTGAAAAAACACACCTGCACCGCGGCTTTAGGAGAAAAAGACGCTGCAGAGTCAGGATGCAGCGGCTCAGAAGAGCAGTGGAATACGTGCGAGGCGGTGCTGATCTCCGCAATTTGAAGCTTTGTATAATAATTGTAAAAAGAATTTCACTTATCACAGGTTCTTTTTGGAACGTAACCCCTGCGAAAAACCAGGGATTACTGTAATGACAATATCTCGCAAAACTCACCTTCTCTTGGCTCGTCATGACCATCATGTTTTTGAACGCACACACACACACACACACACACACACACACACACACACACACACACACACACACACACACACACACACACACACACACACACACACACACACACACACACACACACACTACGTTTCGTCTGGTCTCCGCATGTGGGGGAAAAAAGCTTCACTGTAGCCAGAAATAACGGAGTAACGCACCTTTAGTAACGGTAACTGCGTTACTGAATTTAAAAAGTAATGCGTTAGAGTATTAGTTACCGCAAAACTAACGGCGTCACTGAAACGCGTTACTAAATAACGCGTTAGTCCCAACACTGATGCTGGGTGATGGTTGCTTGGATTTTAGGGCCTCATAGTGCAGAAAATACGGTGCTAACTGACCGGTGCTAACTGACCGGTGCAACGACGGCGGTGATTCAGGTCAAAAGGAAACAACCATTTTCTCTGCTGCTGCTGCGGCGTTTGAAAGTTGACGTGGGGGGGGGTGAGCGGGGAGCAGAGGGGAGCAGGGTGAGCGGGGAACAGGGTGAGTGGGTGAGCTCCTGGCGTCGCGACTGGAGACACTGACCAGGCAGTCGGTGGCTCGAGGGCCGGTGCAGCCGGCGGCGCAGTGCTGGTTGCAGCAGTGGATGGGTTCGGGGCCGCGGCACCTCCCGCTGCACTGCTCCGCACACCGCAGCTTGGTGACTGGAACACACACGGAGAGGCGTGACCACCAGTCACATGACCTCAGTCACATGACCTGCAGGGGCCGTGGGCCGTTTACCTTTCTGGCAGTGGTCCGGTCCCGCCGCCCAACACGAGCCGCTGGTGCAGCCGGGGTCACACGCCTCACCTGCAAGCACACACACACCCACGCCGTCAGAGTCGGCCGCCGTCGCCCGGCTCGGACGCTCCGATGCTGGCGGGTTCGTACATCGCCGTGGGAACGGGTCGGGCTTGAAATACATGCTGCTGTTCTTGGTCTGGTCCACGATGTCCCACCACTGGATGGTCTCCAGGTTACACAGCAAAGGATTGTGGGTCATCTTCACCCCTCCGGTCAAAATCTCTGAGGAGACACAAAATAAACATACCGAGGTGTGAGTTGTCTCCGGTATGGGGGGGGGTCCAGGACCCCTAAAAGGTTGAGAACCACTGGTTTAGGGAGAAGACTGGCGCAGCGGGGAATGTCAAGCATATTTTATTCTTCCTATCAGGTAAAGTTGCTTTCGTCAAGGAAAATTATGACTAAATATGGTCATCAACGAAACTTTATCACCTGAGTAAGACGAGACACAACGAAAATGCTGGTCATGTGACAATAACGATAATTAAATATATAATGCAATATCATAGAGGAATAAAAACCAGACTAAAATGTAGATTACAAAATAAAAACTCTGCTAAAATGTGTATTCATTTCAGTTGACCAAAAACGAGACGAAATGTTCTAACAAAGATCCTTAATCTCCATGTTTTCAGTAGTTTCTCTGGTTTAATGTCCATGTTTTCAGTAGTTTCCTCTGGTTTAATGTCCATGTTTTCAGTAGTTTCTCTGGTTTAATGTCCATGTTTTCAGTAGTTTCTCTGGTTTAATGTCCATGTTTTCAGTAGTTTCTCTGGTTTAGTTCTGCTGGGTGACGTTAGTCCTCAATCCCAGTCGCTGCAGCGGGGAATCAGATCCAGAAGATGCAGCTGCAGAGTTAGAGGCTGATGCCGTTAACGCAGAGCTCTAGTTAACGTCTATTAAAAACAAAGTTACATAGAGAAACGCAGGGATCTGCTCTGGGGCTGGAGAAGAAGAAGATCCATCTTTGGATCCACTTTCCTACATAGACGTGGATAAGAAAACCCAACGTGTCGTGGAAAAAGCAAAAGATGGAGAAAGATGGAGGAAGATGTCTATGAAGATAAACAGTTGTACAGGTTCTTCACATCCCTCTGTAACGGTAGGATTTATGTTTGGGACTTTTGATGGAGATAACTTCCAATGCTGCCATGTGGCTTTCCCTTTGCTGTTGATATCACAATGTCTCACTGACCCGACCTGTTTTTAGATTTTATGTCACTATTACATTTTTGTTGTAATGTCCAAAATATACAAATCTTTAAAAATAAAGTTTAAAAAAGAAAAAGAAAAAGATGGGGAGAAATGTGGAAAAATACACATGTTGTGACCTCAAATTAGAGTCTTCTGTATCTGGAATTAATGTATTCTTGAGTCTATAAGGTAACAATAATATAAATAATAAGATAACCTTGTTTGAATTGTAAAATGGGTTTGGATAAATACAATCTTTGACTAAAACTAGACTAAAATGGTCCTGGACAATTCTAAACTGACTAAAATACTTAAATAAGACTAAAATGTTCAGACTTTTAGTCGACTGAAACTTGACACGACTAAAAGGAGAATGAACGTGACTAAAACTAATAAAAACTAAAATGATAGCTTGACCCCAAGGCTAGACTAAAACTAAAACTGAAACAGGCTGACGGAAACAACACTGGTACCAGGACAGATGTTCACAACAAACCGTCACGCCGAGTTTCCGGGAGAAACGTGAAGTTGGTAGGCAGATTTATTCAACATTATTTTTACCGGTGAGGCTGCTGAGCTCCAGCCGCCGCAGGCCGCTGGTGTAGTTCAGCGTGGCGGACGAGTGGTTCCTGTTGTAGTTGGACATGACCAGCAGGGCGTAGCGGTCCTCGTAGAGGTTCTGCCCCCGGATCAGCCTCAGATTGAGCAGGGGGAGGGTCGCCGCCTCGTTCATGGCGATGAGGACGTAGCCGCCCACTTCCTCGATGGACTGCAGACAGAGGAGGAGGAGAGAAGTGACCAAGAGCTTCCAGAGACACATCCCATAGCGGAGCGGGACCTTGGTTTCCGTCTGTGGCCTGCAGCACGTCGTTGCTGGTTTCCCATGATGCTCTGCATCCGAGCAGCTACGTGACGGCATGCAGCAGTACCACGTCTGACCACACGGGGGTCGTATCACTGACCGCTGCCCCGCCGCGCCGGGCCAGATCCCTGCTCTGTTGGGTCGGAGGTCGAGGCTGAGACGTGGCGCCCCGTGTGGTCAGACGTGGTACTGCTGCTCACCAGGTGGCTAACAGAGGTGGCTTACAGGAACAAGGTTTGGTTTCGTCTAAGGCTCCAGTTCCTCCACGAGAATCTGACCTCATGGAAATATAACGTTATTTAAATCGTTGCAACTGTCTCAAAGGGACCAGAAAAATTATCACTCCAAGTTTGAAATATCAGAGAATGAAATATTTAAGGAATAGGATCAGGGCCACTGAAGAAGAAAAATTTATTCTGAGAAAAATGACAGAATTCTGACTTTTTTCAGAAACTTTAAAACAAAACAAAAACATTTAGGGAGGATTTTTTTTCTTCATTTCTAAAAAAAAGTCAAAATTCTGATAAAAAAAAAAAAAAAATCGATAAAAATAAATATAAAAAAAAAATGAAAGAAAAAAAAAATCAAGAAAAAAAATCAAAAGAAAACAAATCAAGAAAAAAATGAAAGAAAAAAATGAAAGAAAAAAAAAATCAGGAAAAATAAATCATTAAAAAAAAAAATCAAGAAAAATATAATAAAAAAAATCAAGAATAAATCTTAAAAAAATAAATCAAAGAAGAAAAAAAAGAAAAAGAAATCAAAGAAAAAAGAAATCAAGAAAAATAAATCTTAAAAAAAAAACAAGAAAAATAAATCTTATAACAAAATTAATCATAAAGAAAAAAAAAAGAAAAGAGAAACAAAGAAACTAAATGAACAAGTACAGGTAAGACGTGGGGGCGCTGCAGGCACACACCTGCAGGAAGGACAGGTTCTGGTGCTCCAGGGTGTAGGTGACCTCCAGGTTGTCCAGCACCACTGAGCAGTTGGAGTACATCCTCGCCATGTTGTCATAGTGATTCTCACGGGTCCCGAGCTGCGTGAGCTGGTTGCTCATCCCCTGGCACACTGAAACAGAAACAGCTGTTAGCGCCGGCGCCGCTTGGGGCCACTCGATGGCGCCGTTCCACCGCCCACCACTACGCTCCGATCCGAGGGACAAAACCTTCCAACTCTCCTCACAAGAACCAGCTCGTTACAGTTCTGATGCTAATCTGGGGGCGTTGCATGAATGAATGCATAAAGGACTAGAGGAAGCACTTCTTGGGTGGGAAAGGTAAATACAAGCTTGGCTTGGGACTTTCAGCCGGGAGGAACAACTATATTTTGAGATTAGATTAAAAAGAAAAAAAAACAATATTCAGACTGAAAACAAGGAAACAAAAGACATTTTAAACTTTGAGCTCTCCGACGACTCTGAACTGTCGGAAGTGGTTCAGTCGTCTTATTGCTGCGTGTCTCATCGCAGAGCTCCGTAAAGTGAAGCAGGGTATTTAAAGACGCATCGGGAGGAGCCTGAGAGGTGTGACGCAACCACCGAGCACGTAGGTGAGGAATGAAGCCCAGCAGGCCCGGGTTGCTGCCTGGGGCAGCCTTCTGAGACCCGGGGGTTCCCCAAGGTTCAGTCCTCGGACCACAGCTTTTACCACCTGCTTTGCTTGGAACGACATGAATATGAGAGAAAAACCGTCTTTCCAAACCCCGAGCATCTGCTGAGGTTCCACCGCCGCCGTCCGGAGTGACGTTACAAGTTTAAAACCCAGAGTTCAGGATGCAGAGAGGAGTGGAGGCGTGTCCCTCACCTGCCCTGCCGGTTCTTCCTCCACGCCCCACACCACGGGCCATGACAGCTGAGCAAACATCCCGGCAGCCCTGCTGCCCCAGAGCAAGGCCGCAGGGCGGCTGCCCCAGAGCAAGGCAGCAGCCCTGCTGCCCCAGAGCAAGGCAGCAGACCAACGTTGAGATCTGGCGCCTCATTGCCCGTGCAAATGCTCCAATGATGCCATTTGAACCTGCTTCCTGCACCGGAGAGCCCACATGCACGAGAATATTGATGGTCCAGACCCCCCCCACGTGGGTCCAGGTCCCCCTCACGATGGTCCAGATCCCCCTCACGATGGTCCAGATCCCCCCACGATGGTACAGGTCCCCCCACGATGGTACAGGTCCCCCCACGATGGTACAGGTCCCCCCCACGATGGTCCAGATCCCCCCACGATGGTCCAGATCCCCCTACGATGGTGCAGATCCCCCTACGATGGTGCAGATCCCCCTACGATGGTCCAGATCCCCCCACGATGGTCCAGATCCCCCTCACGATGGTCCAGATCCCCCTACGATGGTCCAGATCCCCCCACGATGGTCCAGGTCCCGCCACGATGGTCCAGATCCCCCCACGATGGTCCAGATCCCCCCAACGATGGTCCAGGTCCCCCCCACGATGGTCCAGGTCCCCCCCACGATGGTCCAGATCCCCCCACGATGGTCCAGGTCCCCCCCACGATGGTCCAGGTCCCCCCTACGCGGAGCAACCGGTCCAGGTGACGCTGGAAGCTCTCTGAAGTTCCCACCACAGCCTCTCAACCAGGTCCAGGTCTGGACTTGGACCAGGTCTTTCCAAGATTTTGACTTTTTCCATTTACTGCTGCGTTTGAGGTCACTTCCTATCACGTGACCCAGCTTCACCTGCCAGAGACGTCCTCACACGTGTCTCTGGAGGACTCTGGTCTACAGCGGTCCATCAGGGGTCCAGGTCCAGACCCTCATCCCTCCACCACCAGTTGGTCTCTAAACCTTTAAAGGAGCATGAGGCAGGATTGAGGCAGGATTTATGAAAAAAATTCGTATACGTTTTAAGTTTTCTAGTAATAATGTCAGATGAAGCGTTCCAAACCCAAAAGAATGAGCCCTCTAGTGTATCTCTCCGTTGCCTTGAACAGGCTGTGTGCTGCAAAATGTGCTGCAATTCGGTCCCGAATTTCCCGCGCTGTCCTGTGGATGTGACGTCACATGACGCTGCATGCGCGTTCTCCCCGTTCTCCCGTGCCGGCTTCACTGTTGGCTGCAGTACCCCCAACGGCCGTCGTAGCGAAGGGTGGCGCTAGAGAGTCTCATTTCTTAAAAGGAGCCTCAGGCTCCTTTAAAGGAGCCGTCTGTAAGAAATGGCCAAAACTGGTACTGCAGTCACTTTCAAAATATTGTTGAGCGGCGTGTACCCTCCCCCTCCTCCCCCCGACCAGAGGTTGCCAGGTAGGCTGCAGAATGCAGCAGGAACGTAGGCTGCCATGGCTGCCATAATTAGAGCCGAGCTGGCAACCCGGATGCCGAAACAATACTGACTTGGTGATTGGGAGATGGGTGGAGCTTCAGAAACAATACTGACTTGGTGATTGGGAGATAGGTGGAGGGTGGAGCTTCAGAAACAATACTGACTTGGTGATTGGGAGATAGGTGGAGGGTGGAGCTTCAGAAACAATACTGACTTGGTGATTGGGAGATAGGTGGAGGGTGGAGCTTCAGAAACAATACTGACTTGGTGATTGGGAGATAGGTGGAGGGTGGAGCTTCAGGCCAAAACAAAAAATGACAACATAAACATCAGTTGAGGGCTGCAACTCCTCTTTTTAAACTGGAATATCCTGGCTTGAGTGCTGTTGTCAGTGACATAAGTATTTGAAATGAACATGATTTTTAAATGTCTGTTGACATATCGGGGTCATTTTATGATTTGTTTTATTATTGCTCTTACATACGGCTCCTTTAACTATTGCTCCTCTCCAGAAACGCTGCAGCTCTCTGGCTGCATTCCCATTGGCCGGCCTCCCGCTGTGATGTCACAAAGATAACACAGCTGCCCCCAGCCTCTCTCTGATTGGCCGACGGCCCGTCCTGGAGGCGGCCCGTGAGCCGGAGCCTCGGGGGTTCCCCACATCTGGACCCGCGGCTAACCAGCCAAGAGACCAGCTCTCCTCCGCTACGCCTGGAATTCATCCCTCTTTTATTCTCCTCCCTCAATCTTTCATCCTCTCTCTCTCTTTCACTCGTCCACCTGGCTTCCTCCCTGCATCCCCCTCCGTCATCCTCCTCTTCCTCTCAGCTATTCCCCGTCCCTGCCTTCCACTCTCCCTCTTTCCTGTGTTCCCCGACACTCTTTGTTTCGTTCCCTCTTGTCCTGTTTCCTCACCCTCGCTGTGACGGCCCCATCAATCCCTCATCCCTCGTTTCCGCCTCTCCGTCCTCTGAAGCCGAACACGTTTCTTTCTGCCTCACGCCCACCTGGGCTGCGTGGTTCTGACCCGGCGCCCTGGAAGGTTCACTGTCTTCATGTCATCCAGGACCAGCCCAGACACGGGTCCATGAGACCCCCCCCTCCGAACGGACCCAGCAGAGTCCTGATGGGAACCCATCCAGAACCTGGACTGAGAAGGAAGGCACGCAGTCCAGGACAGGGCGTCTACAGGTCTGACCAGGTTAAATTAAGACTTTTTAATACCATTTTAAAACAAAATTTAAGACCAAAAAGACGCTGAGGTCGAGGTTGCCAGATCTGACAGGTTCCAGCCCAAACGCGATGAAAAACCTGCCAAAATACTGAAAAACCAGCCCGAATCATATTTTCTCTATGTTAAAACCTTCAATCATTAAATGCGTAATACATTTAAGGTTTCACAACACCACTAAATAGTCAAGAAAAGTTCAGGCTCTAAACAAAGACTACATTAAATTGAGTAGATTAAAGCAAATAAAATATCAGTGAGTATTGTGTTTATACATTTCTCTGCCGCAATGGACATTTTTTGTTCATAATTTCTCCTAAATATTCAGTAAAAACCAGGAAAAGCAGCCCAAATATATATTTTTCAGCCCAATTGGGCTGAAACCTGCCCAACCTGGCAGCACACAGATTTAGAACCTCTGCAGGAGATTCTCCTCAAAACAATGAAATAAACTTTTTAATGATGACTGGATACATTCTCTCTAAAATTAAGAAATCTACCAATTTAGAACTGGAACCAGGACTAGTAGAACTGAAACCAGGACTAGTAGAACTGGAACCAGGACTAGTAGAACTGAAACCAGGACTAGTTTAACTGAAACCAGGACTAGTAGAACTGAAACCAGGACTAGTAGAACTGAAACCAGGACTAGTAACTGAAACCAGGACTAGTAGAACTGAAACCAGGACTAGTAGAAACCAGGACTAGTAGAACTGAAACCAGGACTAGTAGAGCTGAAACCATGACTAGTAGAACTGAAACCAGGACTAGTAACTGAAACCAGGACTAGTAGAACTGAAACCAGGACTAGTAGAACTGAAACCAGGACTAGTAGAACTGAAACCAGGACTAGTAGAACTGAAACCAGGACTAGTAGAAACCAGGACTAGTAGAACTGAAACCAGGACTAGTAGAGCTGAAACCATGACTAGTAGAACTGAAACCAGGACTAGTAGAACTGAAACCAGGACTAGTAGAACTGAAATCAGGACTAGTAGAACTGAAACCAGGACTAGTAGAACTGAAACCAGGACTAGTAACTGAAACCAGGACTAGTAGAACTGAAACCAAGACTAGTAGAACTGAAACCAGGACTAGTAGAACTGAAACCAGGACTAGTAGAAACCAGGACTAGTAGAGCTGAAACCAGGACTAGTAGAACTGAAACCAGGACTAGTAGATCAGAAACCAGGACTAGTAGAACTGAAACCAGGACTAGTAGAGCTGAAACCAGGACTAGTAGAGCTGAAACCAGGACTAGTAGAACTGAAACCAGGACTAGTTTAACTGAAACCAGGACTAGTAGAACTGAAACCAGGACTAGTAGAACTGAAACCAGGACTAGTAGACCTGGAACCAGGACTAGTAGATCTGAAACCAGGACTAGTAGAACTGAAACCAGGACTAGTAGAACTGAAACCAGGACTAGTAGAAACCAGGACTAGTAGAACTGAAACCAGGACTAGTAGAACTGGAACCAGGACTAGTAGAACTGAAACCAGGACTAGTAGATCTGAAACCAGGACTAGTAGAACTGAAACCAGGACTAGTAGAACTGAAACCAGGACTAGTAGAACTGAAACCAGGACTAGTAGAACTGAAACCAGGACTAGTAGAACTGAAACCAGGACTAGTAGATCTGAAACCAGGACTAGTAGAACTGGAACCAGGACTAGTAGAACTGAAACCAGGACTAGTAGAACTGAAACCAGGACTAGTAGATCTGAAACCAGGACTAGTAGAACTGGAACCAGGACTAGTTTAACTGAAACCAGGACTAGTAGAACTGGAACCAGGACTAGTAGACCTGAAACCAGGACTAGTAGAACTGAAACCAGGACTAGTAGACCTGAAACCAGGACTAGTAGACCTGAAACCAGGACTAGTAGAACTGAACCAGGACTAGTTTAACTGAAACCAGGACTAGTAGAACTGGAACCAGGACTAAAGAACTGAAACCAGGACTAGTAGATCTGAAACCAGGACTAGTAGAACTGGAACCAGGACTAGTTTAACTGAAACCAGGACTAGTAGAACTGGAACCAGGACTAGTAGACCTGAAACCAGGACTAGTAGAACTGAAACCAGGACTAGTAGACCTGAAACCAGGACTAAAGAACTGAAACCAGGACTAGTAGATCTGAAACTAGGACTAGTAGATATTGAACCAGGACTAGTAGAACTGAAACCAGGACTAGTAGAACTGGAACCAGGACTAGTAGAACTGAAACCAGGACTAGTAACTGAAACCAGGACTAGTAACTGAAACCAGGACTAGTAACTGAAACCAGGACTAGTAGACCTGAAACCAGGACTAGTAGATCTTGAACCAGGACTAGTAGATATTGAACCAGGACTAGTAGAACTGAAACCAGGACTAGTAGAACTGGAACCAGGACTAGTAGAACTGAAACCAGGACTAGTAGAACAGAAACCAGGACTAGTAGAACTGAAACCAGGACTAGTAGACCTGAAACCAGGACTAAAGAACTGAAACCAGGACTAGTAGAACTGAAACCAGGACTAGTAGAGCTGAAACCAGGACTAGTAGAACTGAAACCAGGACTAGTAGATCTGAAACCAGGACTAGTAGAACTGAAACCAGGACTAGTAGAACTGAAACCAGGACTAGTAGAGGTGAAACCAGGACTAGTAGAACTGAAACCAGGACTAGTAACTGAAACCAGGACTAGTAGACCTGAAACCAGGACTAGTAGATCTTGAACCAGGACTAGTAGATATTGAACCAGGACTAGTAGAACTGAAACCAGGACTAGTAGAACTGGAACCAGGACTAGTAGAACTGAAACCAGGACTAGTAGAGCTGAAACCAGGACTAGTAGAACTGAAACCAGGACTAGTAGATCTGAAACCAGGACTAGTAGAACTGAAACCAGGACTAGTAGAACTGAAACCAGGACTAGTAGAGGTGAAACCAGGACTAGTAGACCTGAAACCAGGACTAGTAGAAACCAGGACTAGTAGAGGTGAAACCAGGACTAGTAGAAACCAGGACCAGTAGAACTGAAACCAGGACTAGTAGACCTGAAACCAGGACCTACACTCAAGATGTTATCAAATAACAAAATAAAAGCGTCTGCAAAATCACAAACGTTAAATGTAAATAACTGACATTTTTGATGATTTTATGTAAAAACACATAAACAACATAAACACCAGGGTCCAGATCCAGACCTGCAGGTCCTCTACAGACCACTAGGGTCCAGATCCAGACCTGCAGGTCCTCTACAGACCACTAGGGTCCAGGTCCAGACCTGCAGGTCCTCTACAGACCACTAGGGTCCAGATCCAGACCTGCAGGTCCTCTACAGACCACTAGGGTCCAGATCCAGACCTGCAGGTCCTCTACAGACCACTAGGGTCCAGATCCAGACCTGCAGGTCCTCTACAGACCACTAGGATCCAGATCCAGACCTGCAGGTCCTCTATAGACCACCAGGGTCCAGATCCAGACCTGCAGGTCCTCTACAGACCACTAGGGTCCAGATCCAGACCTGCAGGTCCTCTACAGACCACTAGGGTCCAGATCCAGACCTGCAGGTCCTCTACAGACCACTAGGGTCCAGATCCAGACCTGCAGGTCCTCTACAGACCACTAGGGTCCAGATCCAGACCTGCAGGTCCTCTACAGACCACTAGGGTCCAGATCCAGACCTGCAGGTCCTCTACAGACCACTAGGGTCCAGATCCAGACCTGCAGGTCCTCTACAGACCACTAGGGTCCAGATCCAGACCTGCAGGTCCTCTACAGACCACTAGGGTCCAGATCCAGACCTGCAGGTCCTCTACAGACCACTAGGGTCCAGGGTTAGGGTTAGGGTTAGTTTGGGTCAGCGGGTCTCTCCAGCTCGGTGGAGCAGAAAACGATAACGAGGATCGATGCGTCTCCTCGCCTGCAGCTCACGTTTCCTCGCCTGACATCGACGGCAGCTTTGCATCAGTCCTGCGGCCGCCGGCCTCAAACCGCCGTTAAGTGTTTTTATTGATTATCTGAAACCGAGCAGAAAACACGGCGTGACGGGAGGATGGATCGGGGGAGGGGCGGGGCTGAGCGGATCTACTTTCTCGCCGTTTGCAGCAGCAGCTGGAATAAACAGGACGCACAGACGGACCGGTGGCGTTCGGCCGGTTCCTCCACTGACCACTAGGGGCCCCGCCCACACCACCGTTTCTACCTCCGGTCCACTTCACCTCCATCCCACCTCCATCCAGCCTCGGCCCCACTTCTGCTCCACCTCCGTTCCCACCTCGGTCCCACCTCCGTTTCCACATCGGTTCCACCTCCATCCCACCTCCATCCAGCCTCGGTTCCACCTCCGTTTCCACCTCGTTCCCACCTCCGTTCCCACCTCCATCCAGCCTCGGCCCCACTTCTGCTCCACCTCCGTTCCCACCTCGGTCCCACCTCCGTTTCCACATCGGTTCCACCTCCATCCCACCTCCATCCAGCCTCGGTTCCACCTCCGTTTCCACCTCGTTCCCACCTCCGTTCCCACCTCCATCCAGCCTCGGTTCCACCTCCGTTTCCACCTCGTTCCCACCTCCGTTCCCACGTCGGTCCCACCTCCGTTCCCACGTCGGTTCCACCTTCGTTCCCACATCGGTTCCACATCGGTTCCACCTCCTTTCCACTTCCGTTCCACCTTGTTTCCACCTCGTTCCCACCTCCGTTCCCACCTCCATCCAGCCTCGCTTCCACCTCCGTTTCCACCTCGTTCCCACCTCCGTTCCCACCTCGGTTCCACCTCGGTTCCACCTCGGTTCCACCTCCGTTTCCACCTCGTTCCCACCTCCGTTCCCACCTCCGTTCCACCTCGGTTCCACCTCCATCCAGCCTCGGTTCCACCTCCGTTTCCACCTCCGTTCCCACATCGGTTCCACCTCCGTTCCACTTCTGTTCCACCTCCGTTCCCACATCGGTTCCACATCGGTTCCACCTCCGTTCCACTTCCGTTCCACCTCCGTTCCCACCTTGGTTCCACATCCTCTCCCACCTTGGATCCACCTTCGTTCCCACCTTGGTTCCACCTCCGTTCCCACCTTGGTTCCACCTCCGCCCCCCAGAGGTAACATGAGACGTGTCAGGCAGATACACGGCTGCTGCAGGTCTGCACCGATCCACTCAGGTGAAGGTGCCTCACGTCGTCCGGCTGATGCCATGGTGGGCAGGAGCACACACACACACACACACACACACACACACACACACACACACACACACACACACACACACACACACACACACACACACACACACACACACACACACACACACACACACACACACACACCTCAGGAATGTGGCGACCAGCTGAGAGTCCTGAGCGGCTCAACAGCGGCTCGCTGGAACAGCATCACATGACGCGGTGCATATTACAGACGGGGGTGTGTGTGTGTGTGTGTGTGTGTTTGGGGGGGGGCAGTAGGTGAGGGGAGACTCCCCCGTAACGCAACAAACTGACCTCAAAATGTGTGTGTACAGATCCCAACCAACAAACACACATGCTCCATCAGAGGCTAATCAGCAAATCTGCAGGGTGTGAGTGTGTGAGTGTAGGAGTGTGTGTGTGTGTATAGGAGTGTGTGTGTGTGTGTAGGAGTGTGTGTGTGTGTGTGTGTCCTGCCTGCAGCGCTGTTCGCGGGCCACAGCTTGTTTGTCTCTCCGCTGAAGCTGCTGCAGGAAAATTCCAGAAACCAGTTCTTCCTCCCTGACGGTTCGTCGGCCGCTGCGACGAGACTCCGCCTCCTATGATGTCGCTGGCGTTACGACGCAGATAAAATCAGAGCAGCGGCTCTGCAGCGTCTGCTGGAGCTCGTACACAGTTGATCAGAACTGATTTGAACCGATCAGAACTAATCAGAACTGTTTAGAACTCATCAGAACTGATCAGAACTAATCAGAACTAATCAGTTCTGATCAGAACTAATCAGAACCGATTCACCCACCCATCCATCCATCCATTTTCCCTCATTCCATCATCCATCCATCCAACCATCATCCATCCAACCATCCATCTTTCCATCCATCATCCATCCATCCATCCATTTTCCCTCATTCCATCTTTCCATCCATCAATCATCCATCCATCCATCCATTTCCCTCATTCCATCATCCATCCATCCAACCATCCATCCATCATCCATCATCCATCCAACCATCCATCTTTCCATCCATCATCCATCCATCCATCATCCATCTTTCCATCCATCCATCCATCCATCCAATCATCCATCCATCCATCCATTTTCCCTCATTCCATCATCCATCCATCCAATCATCCATCTTTCCATCCATCATCCATCTTTCCATCCATCGTCCATCCATCCATCATCCATCCATCCATCCATCCATCCATCCTCCAATCATCCATCCATCCATCCATCATCCATCTTTCCATCCATCCATCATCCATCTTTCCATCCATCCATCATCCATCTTTCCATCCATCCATCATCCATCTTTCCATCATCCATCATCCATCCACCCATCATCCATCCATCCTCCAATCATCCATCCATCCATCCATCCATCCATCCATCCATCATCCATCTTTCCATCCATCCATCATCCAATCATCCATCCATCCATCCATCATCCATCCATCATCCAATCATCCATCTTTCCATCCATCATCCATCTTTCCATCCATCATCCATCTTTCCATCCATCTATCATCCATCTTTCCATCCATCATCCATCTTTCCATCCATCATCCATCCAACCA
>NC_084608.1:33695603-33744438 GCF_033807715.1 Cololabis saira
CCATCTTATCCAGACATCCACACATTCATTCACTCACTCACACACTCACTCACTCACTCACTCACTCACTCACTCACTCACTCACCCCCCCCCCCCCCGACCCGGTACCGGGTCCAGCAGCTGGACGCACCAGTTCATGTGTGACAAAGTTACTCAAATGCTGTCAAGGTATTTTCGTTCAACTGCTTCTCAAACAAGAAGCCCTAAAGCCAATATGTGAAAACTCCAAGTACGTTTTGGCAACAAAAGTATTACAAGTATTATAATTACAACTTCAAAATACATATGCAACAAAGATGGCGCCCCCAACAGGAGCAACACCGGCCCCGGGAACCGAGGCTTCATCCATCAGGCCTCTGGAATGGCAGCCATCTTGGCTCCGTGACGCACAGTTGCAGTGATTTCTGGATGGAGGTTTTACATTTACGAAATCATGTATCATCAAATCATCAAAGTATTTTATAGCCAGATTCCCTTCAAAAAGGGTAAAAAACACATTTGGCACATTTTGTCCCAGTATAGGTATCCAAGTACCCAAATAGAGGGTCGGGGGGGACCCTCCTGCCGAAGGCCAGACTGGGGGTCGGGGACGTCAACAGCACAGCAGGCAGGTGGAAGCAGCAACGGGATGACCGGGGGTGGGGACCGCAGGCAGGTGGAAGCAGCAACGGGATGACCGGGGGTGGGGACCGCAGGCAGGTGGAAGCAGCAACGGGATGACCGGGCGTGGGGACCGCAGGGAGGTGGAAGCAGCAACGGGATGACCAGGCGTGGGGACCGCAGGTAGGTGGAAGCAGCAACGGGATGACCGGGGGTGGGGACCGCAGGCAGGTGGAAGCAGCAACGGGATGACCGGGGGTGGGGACCGCAGGCAGGTGGAAGCAGCAACGGGATGACCGGGCGTGGGGACCGCAGGGAGGTGGAAGCAGCAACGGGATGACCAGGCGTGGGGACCGCAGGTAGGTGGAAGCAGCAACGGGATGACCGGGGGTGGGGACCGCAGGCAGGTGGAAGCAGCAACGGGATGACCGGGCGTGGGGACCGCAGGGAGGTGGAAGCAGCAACGGGATGACCAGGCGTGGGGACCGCAGGCAGGTGGAAGCAGCAGCAGGATGACCGGGCGTGGGGACCGCAGGGAGGTGGAAGCAGCAACGGGATGACCAGGCGTGGGGACCGCAGGCAGGTGGAAGCAGCAGCAGGATGACCGGGCGTGGGGACCGCAGGGAGTTGGAAGCAGCAATGGGATGACCAGGCGTGGGGACCGCAGGTAGGTGGAAGCAGCAATGGGATGACCGGGGGTGGGGACCGCAGGCAGGTGGAAGCAGCAACGGGATGACCGGGCGTGGGGACCGCAGGGAGGTGGAAGCAGCAACGGGATGACCGGGCGTGGGGACCGCAGGGAGGTGGAAGCAGCAACGGGATGACCGGGGGTGGGGACCGCAGGCAGGTGGAAGCAGCAACGGGATGACCGGGCGTGGGGACCGCAGGGAGGTGGAAGCAGCAACGGGATGACCGGGCGTGGGGACCGCAGGGAGGTGGAAGCAGCAACGGGATGACCAGGCGTGGGGACCGCAGGTAGGTGGAAGCAGCAACGGGATGACCGGGGGTGGGGACCGCAGGCAGGTGGAAGCAGCAACGGGATGACCGGGCGTGGGGACCGCAGGGAGGTGGAAGCAGCAACGGGATGACCAGGCGTGGGGACCGCAGGCAGGTGGAAGCAGCAGCAGGATGACCGGGCGTGGGGACCGCAGGGAGTTGGAAGCAGCAACGGGATGACCAGGCGTGGGGACCGCAGGTAGGTGGAAGCAGCAATGGGATGACCAGGCGTGGGGACCGCAGGTAGGTGGAAGCAGCAATGGGATGACCAGGCGTGGGGACCGCAGGTAGGTGGAAGTAGCAACGGGATGACCGGGCGTGGGGACCGCAGGGAGGTGGAAGCAGCAACGGGATGACCAGGCGTGGGGACCGCAGGTAGGTGGAAGCAGCAACGGGATGACCAGGGGTGGGGACCGCAGGTAGGTGGAAGCAGCAGCAGGATGACCAGGGGTGGGGACCGCAGGCAGGTGGAAGCAGCAGCAGGATGACCAGGGGTGGGGACCGCAGGCAGGTGGAAGCAGCAGCAGGATGACCAGGGGTGGGGACCGCAGGCCAGCACGCAGCTCCTGAAGCTCCGGCCCAATCAGCAAGCCCCAGGTTGGGTGCAGGTTAGGTGCAGGGTCGGGGAAAGGTTGAGAAGGGGCAGAGCCAGGGAGAGGAGTCTTGACGGACAAACCTCTCCCCCGCCTGATTCACATCTGACACTGGAAATGCATGCTGGGAGGTCTTAACTATCCACCGAGACCAAGATTATGCATATTGTCGTTAGAATTGTGGAGATGATGTTGATTTAATTTGGATACGCCTGTTCAGGTGAAATTCACCTCACCTAAGATGTTCCCGCCCCACAGAGCCGTCATGGAATCAAACCACTGACACCTGGCTGTAAACGCGTCCTTTCTGCACTAAAGCGTGTACAAGTGTGTAGAGACGATGAGACGACTCGTCCACGCAGCTCCAGACCGCTTCCTGGTTCCAGTCAGGTGGAGCCCAAACCGGACCATCAGGCGCGCACACACACACACACACACACACACACACACACACACACACACACACACACACACACACACACACACACACACACACACACACACACACACACACACACACACACACACACACACACACACACACACACACACACACACACACACACACACACACACACACACACACACACACACCTTACGTCAACATTGGCGGCAGCAGAGACGTCCTTCCATCCGTCCAACTCATCATTCCACATCTCAGCTTTAAGGTTTCTTTATGTTCCTAAATGTTAATAGTAAGTAAATATGTAAATAAATAAATAAGTACTTTGCAGTGAAGTTCAGGTCTCGTTTGTTCCTTCATCTCAGTCCTGCTGCTGCCGGACCGACGTGAGCATCAGCTCGACGGGGGTCAGAGTCTGACCCCCATCTGCTGGTCTGGACCTCCACCCCCTTCGGGTCTGGACCTCACGTCACCTTCGGGTCTGGATCTCACGTCCCCTTCGGGTCTGGACCTCCAACCTTCAGGGTGACTCGGCATGGCCTGGCTGAGGACCAGGTTTTGGATCAGCAGTTCTTGGTCCGGGGTCCGGAGCGTCTTTCTGCTGGATCACGGGACTAAAGACGCCTCAGGACGCCCCGAGGCCTGAACCCGGCGACGTAGCCGGGCCCCCCGGGCCGCCCTCCCCTCCGGGCCTCCCTTCCCTCCGGGCCCCCCGGGCCCCTGGGCCGCCCTTCCCTCTGGGCCCCCCGGGCCCCTGGGCCGCCCTTCTCTCCGGGCCCCCCTGGGCCCCTGGGCCGCCCTTCTCTCCGGGCCCCCCTGGGCCGCCCTTCTCTCCGGGCCCCCCTGGGCCCCCCTGGGCCCCCCGGGCCCCTGGGCCGCCCTTCTCTCCGGGCCCCCCTGGGGCCCGGTCAGTCTGTTTGCTGCGTTTTGGACTTTAGAGCTGAAAGGAGCCATCAACTCTGTAAATATTACATAACCCCCCTTTACGGAAACTTTAACCCAGTAAAACCTTTTGATTTTTACTCTTTCAACCTGAAGTTAGTTTATTATTTTATCTATTTAATTCATTTTAATTAATGATACTTAAATTACAAACTTTCTTTTTAAAGTTGTATTTCCTATTTTATTGTTTAACATTTACTATCATCTTCACTTTTAAGGAATTCATTTTATTCTAAATAATGTGCCAGTTTGAATTAAAGGTTGTACTTTTAACGTTTCTTTATTTTTTATTAAATAATAATAATAATGAATTTAACTTGTAATGCACTTTCCATTCAAGGAATCTCAAAGTGCTACACTTAGACCATTATTCATTCGTACACATTCTCTCCAGTGGTGGTAAACTACATTTGTAGCCACAGCTGCCCTGCAGACTGACAGAAGCGTGGCTGCCATTCCGCGCCAAACGGCCCCTCCGACCACCACCAACATTCATACACATTCACACGGGGCAAGGTGGGTAAGGTGTCTTGCCCAAGGACACTACGACAGCAACTGGGACGGAGCGGGATTCGAACCGCCGACCTTCCGAATTTGTTTTAATATTAACGAAATAAGAAGTAAAGTCTGATTAAAGTCAGCAGGTCAGTTTTAAACCTGCGGGATTTACTTCCAATTTAATTAATCTCTTCTGGATCGTCACACTTCAGATTTGGGTTTTAAATCGATCAGGTATCAATATCGACATCGGGCTGATCGAGCAGCAACTGGACCCTCAAAACTGGGTTCTCCGGCGTTTACAGTGGGACTGGACCCGCTCCGGTCCTCGGTGGGACCTTTCCCCGGTCCCGGGACCCCCCGGGCTCCTACCTAACCTAGGGTTGCCACCTTTCAGAAATCCTTTATTTATTCATTCAGGAAAGTCCCATTGAGATACAATATCTCTTCTGCCAGGGAGTCCTGGTCAAGATAGCAGCAAAAAAAAAATAGAAAGAAAGAAATAGAAATAAGGGACGCCCCGATTTCAGCAGAGCAGGCGCCAAAAAAAATGGACATCCCCAAAACATCTAAACTGCATAGAAATCTATATATTTTATGCGAAAAAAACAAAATGCTTTGATTTAAAGTTTAAAGTGCTTTAATAGCATTGAATAATTTGCATGACTGTACAGACAGCCAACTATATAGCAACTGAAAAAGCCTCCTATGCTATGTTTGTGTAAAAGTATGGTGTAATATATGGTGTATATGGTGTAAAAGTTAATTTATTTCAATACTTCAACTGAAAAGGTGAAATTAATATATTACATAGTCTCATTACATGCAAAGATATGTTAAACCTTTATTTGTTATAATTTTGATGATTTAATTGTTTATTGATCTCATAAAATATTCCAATTTTTTGAGATTTTTTATTTGGGGTTTTCATAAACTTTGAGCCATAATCACCAAAATTATAACAAATAAAGGTTTGAAATATCTCACTTTGAATGTAGTGGGAAATAATATATTTGTTTCACCTTTAGTTGAATTTACTACGAATGAAGTTTTGCAATATATTACATATATGACATTAATAAATAAGACCGTAATATGTGTCTGTATTGGTTCAATACGGAACGCAACTTTTAATTCCCAATTACGTAACAATTCGGTATTTCTAGGGACGGGTGGCGACCCTACCGGTCCCCCCGGGTCCCCCCGGGGCCCCTACCTCTCCTCCCGGGGCCGGTGCAGCAGCAGGCTCCGAGCAGCAGCAGCAGCAGCGCCGCTGCTCCGTTCATGCGCTCCATGTCGTCGGTCCGCTTTACTCCGAGTCCTGCAGGCGAGTGCGCGTCCCGGGACGGCGGAGCTCCGTCTCCGTCTGGAGTCCAGGCAGCGAACCCCCCTCACCTCCTCCCTGGTTCCGTCGGAGCTGCAGACTCCTGAGTCCTGAAAGTGCACGAGTCTCTTCCCAGACTCACACACTCACGCTCCTCCTCGTCTGCTGGACAGAAAAGACACTTTACATCCCATAATTCCTCCATAAACCATTTAAATAATCTCACGTCAACACCTGGGTGCACGGACGGCGCATGCGCCGCCTGGCGGCCGCCGAGCTCCTTCATGGTGAAGCGTTGACGCACCGGCACAGAGGTCCGGTCCGGGTCCGGGTCCGGGTCCAGGTCCAGGTCCAGGTCCAGTCCGGGTGCGGGTCCGGGTCCAGGTCCAGGTCCAGTCCGGGTCCGGGTCCGGGTCCGGTTCTAGAAAATGATGACTAGGGCTGCATCTCAGATCAGAGGGGGTGCACATGCCTGGCACGTTATTCAACACTAAATCATGCATTTTCCCATAATTTCAAGTGGAATGATACCAGTCAAACAATAATATTTAAAGTGTCTTTCAAGTGCATTTTTGCAGCAATATCGCTGCAGAACAAAGAAAATGCTACATTTAGTCTGGGCTACCCATCAGACAATCTAGCAACAGAAAATAAAACATGGAAAAATTAATCACAAAAATAAATATAAGCATAAATATAAACTTGCTTGCGTCGTCGTGCTTGAACCACTTCCGAATATCCATCGTTACTTTGTGTTAACGGAGCAGCAGAAAGTAGCGTCTTGCTGGTGCACGTAAAGCCTGAATTATGGTTCTGCATCAAACCAATGCAGAGCACACGCCGTCGCCTTGACGCTGTCGTGAACCCTTCGGACTTCTCCGTCACTCCATTTCGCCGCGGTGCAGTACCCCCTGCGACCGCTAGTTAGCGATCTTTTCCTGAATGGTTTATCCGACTTTTTCCGGTCACAGTGAATCAAAGAGATAAGGACAACTATTGTGCAAAAAACCAAAACAAAAAAAAATCACACATACACGAAGAAAAGGTAGCTGAAAGTTCATGACTGCTTCGAACCGGAAACTGGAAATGCGTTGCTTCCAAGCGAACCAATCATAGCCCTCTCGGTCTGCGTGTGGTCTGCGTCGCCTCGACGCGTAGTTACAATTTTCGGGAGGTGACGTCAGTGACGGCGTCAATGACGGCGTGTGGTCTGCGTCGCTGCGTACCCTATGCCGTAGGCTTCGCCGTCGATTTAACGCAGAACTATAAATCAGGCTTAACGAGAGCGCATTTGTCAGTTTTCTTTTCGTCTTTTCAACTGAGCATGCAAACACATAAACTGAGGGTGCAATGCTTATGCACCCTCGTAGAACAGGGCCTGGGTCCAGGTCCAGGTCCGGGTCCGGGAGCTGCTCATGGGGTCTGCAGAACTCCGTAGACCTGGTTCTACGGAGGTAGGAAACCAGGTCCCGGTGGTTGGGAGGTCTAGGGACCTCCGTAGAACCAGGTCCCGGTGGTTGGGAGGTCTAGGGACCTCCGTAGAACTAGGTCCCGGTGGTTTGGAAGTCTAGGTACCTCCGTAGAACCAGGTCCCGGTGGTTTGGAGGTCTAGGGACCTCCGTAGAACCAGGTCCCGGTGGTTGGGAGGTCTAGGGACCTCCGTAGAACCAGGTCCCGGTGGTTGGGAGGTCTAGGGACCTCCGTAGAACTAGGTCCCGGTGGTTGGGAGGTCTAGGGACCTCCGTAGAACTAGGTCCCGGTGGTTGGGAGGTCTAGGGACCTCCGTAGAACTAGGTCCCGGTGGTTGGGAGGTCTAGGTACCTCTGTAGAACCAGGTCCCGGTGGTTTGGAGGTCTAGGGACCTCCGTAGAACCAGGTCCCGGTGGTTTGGAGGTCTAGGGACCTCCGTAGAACCAGGTCCCGGTGGTTTGGAGGTCTAGGGACCTCCGTAGAACCAGGTCCCGGTGGTTTGGAGGTCTAGGGACCTCCGTAGAACCAGGTCCCGGTGGTTTGGAGGTCTAGGGACCTCCGTAGAACCAGGTCCCGGTGGTTTGGAGGTCTAGGGCCTCCGTAGAACCAGGTCCCGGTGGTTTGGAGGTCTAGGGACCTCCGTAGAACCAGGTCCCGGTGGTTTGGAGGTCTAGGGACCTCCGTAGAACCAGGTGCCGGTGGTTTGGAGGTCTAGGGACCTCCGTAGAACCAGGTCCCGGTGGTTTGGAGGTCTAGGGACCTCTGTAGAACCAGGTCCCGGTGGTTTGGAGGTCTAGGGACCTCCGTAGAACCAGGTGCCGGTGGTTTGGAGGTCTGCGGAATCCAATAGTGTTAAAGGAGACCTATTATGGCGTCTAATGTCTATTTTAAACAGGCCTTGAATGTCTTAAAAACAAGCTTTTGATTGTTTTGGCTAGATACATTAGAAATTCAGCCTCTGATCCATGTCTGCAGCATCTCAGTCTCTAACCTCATTATCTATGAAGGATTCTGAGTGGGCTATGATAATGAGGCACTGTGCTGATTGGCTGCCTGAATGACGCAATACACCGCTATGAAAAAATGGTGGAAGATCCGGCCGGCGGAGTTATTTACACCGCGAGCGAGCGAGCGTCAAAATCAATTCCATTGCTTTATTTTCTATTGGACTGTCCTAACTGTCCGCAGCGACGCAGCGCAATGTTTTGAGCTGAACATTTGTCGGACGCCCTGCTTCTATTCTCTTCCTGCCACTCGCATTGAAAGCCGGATGAAAGCGCTGTAGGAAACAGTCCCGGATGAGGAACGGCTGATCCAGTTAGTTGAAATGAGAAGTTATAATATATATATATATATATAATTCATTCATACACATCCTCACTGGTGGTGGTAAGCTACATTTGTAGCCACAGCTGCCCTGGGGCAGACTGACAGAAGCGTGGCTGCCATATCGCGCCTAACGGCCCCTCCAACCACCACCAACATTCATACACATTCAAACACATTCACACGGGGCAAGCTGGGTAAGATGTCTTGCCCAAGGACACTACGACAGCAACTGGGACAGAGCGGGATTCGAACCGCCGACCTTCCGATCCATGGACGACCCGCTCTACCACCTGAGCTACTACAGCCCCTTATCTCTATGATTCCTCCACATTTCACTACAAAACCTCAATAAAGTGGCAGCTGCTGGAGGGAGATGGACAGAGAGCGCCCGACTACGTGATAGTCGGATGCTCACATGCAGTTACACGGTTTTATAGTCATGGACGTGGTTTGCATTTTGGTTACGTAACGAAAATGCCCCGAATCTTCTTTGCTCGTAGATCCACATCACACTGGACGGCTCATCCGGGCGGCTGTACAGACACTGCAGAATTTGGTTGCTTTCCTCCTTCTCTGAGTTGACAGGCTGAGGGGAGACCACTTTATATATGTTAAAGCAAGAAAAAAACACTTTATATATGTTAAAGGAAGAGAAAACGGGTTTTTCAGAATATGTCCCCTTTAATCTCGACATTTCCACTTTTTTCTCGAAATTTCCACTTTTTTTCCTCAACCTTTTGACTTTTTTTCTCAATATTTTGACTTTTTTCTTGACATTTCGATTTTTTTCTCGACATTTTGTCTTTTTTTCTCGACATTTTGTCTTTTTTCTCGACATTTCGACTGGTGGAGTTGTTGTTGTTCCGGAGTTAGTTGTTTCATATATCGCTCCCGTCGTTACGTAACGACGGGAGCAGAATCTTCTTTGCTCGTAGATCCACATCACACTGGACGGCTCATCCGGGCGGCTGTACAGACATTGCAGAATTTGGTTGCTTTCCTCCGTCTCTGAGTTGGCAGAATGAGGGGAGACCACTTTATATATGATAAAGCAAGAGAAAACGGGTTTTTCAGAATAGGTCCCCTTTAATCTCGAAATTTCAACTTTTTTTCTCGAAATTTGAACTTTTTTTCTCGACATTTTCACTTTTTTCTCGACATTTTGAAATGTTTTCTCGACATTTCGACTGGTGGAGTTGTTGTTGTTGTTGTTCCGGAGTTAGTTGTTAGTGGTTTCATACATCGCTCCCGTCGTTACGTAACGACGGGAGCAGAATCTGAACGGCTCATAGATCCACATCACACTAGACGGCTCATCCGGGTGGCTGTACAGACATTGCAGAATTTGGTTGCTTTCCTCCTTTTCTGAGTTGGCAGGTTGAGGGGAGACCACTTTATATATGTTAAAGCAAGAGGAAACAGGTTTTCATAATAGGTCCCCTTTAACACAACACCAGGAGGGAAAGACATGAGCACCAGTTGCTGAGGAGCCGTCAGCTCGGAGGTTCAGTTATCAGTGGAAGTCAGCCTGCATCTCCGAGGGGACACTCCTGGATCTCCTGCATCTCCGAGGACATTCCGGCGGTACTGTACCAGTAAGGGGGTACCAGACTCGTACCGCAGCAGGTCTCACCTGAACCTGAGGTCAGAGTCCAGTCAGAGGTTTTGTAACGAGGACAGAGTCGCTGTGTTTGCGCCGTTTGTCAGCTTGGTGCTGACGCCTCACATTTCCCCCACAATGCACCACTAGCAGCGTTAGCGTTAGCACCATTAGCACCAGCGTTAGCACCATTAGCAGCGTTCATTATTCATAGCCGGCCCGCTCTTGCCTTCCCCTGAGGCGTCTGGACCCAGAACCGGGACGCTAATGGCTTTCCTCTCCGCTGACAGCCCGTCACCGCGGCAACCAGCCAGCAGCCTCCGGTCAGACCTGAACCCGCCACCGGACCAGCTCCGAGGACCACCTGGTCCTTCCCGGGCAGAACCGGTCAGAACCGGTCCAGGCGTCCCCCCCAGTCCAGAACACCTCCAGTCTGGTTCCAGCCGGATCCACAGCACCAGCTCCAGTTCTCCAGATACGATCTGGTTCTGCAAATCTAGGTCATAGGGGGTCGTAGGGGAACCGCAGGTCCGGGTCCAGACCTGCAGCCCCCCAGGACCCCCCAGGACCCACTAGGACCCCCCAGGACCCCCCCAGGACCCACTAGGACCCCCCAGGACCCCCCAGGACCCCCCAGGACCCACTAGGACCCCCCAGGACCCCCCCAGGACCCACTAGGACCCCCCAGGACCCCCCCAGGACCCACTAGGACCCCCCAGGACCCCCCAGGACCCACTAGGACCCCCCAGGACCCCCCAGGACCCCCCCAGGACCCACTAGGACCCCCCCAGGACCCACTAGGACCCCCCAGGACCCCCCAGGACCCACTAGGACCCCCCAGGACCCCCCAGGACCCCCCCAGGACCCCCTAGGACCCCCCAGGACCCCCCAGGCCTGGACCAGGACCCGCTAGGACCCCCCAGGCCTGGACCAGGACCCGTGGGGGGCTGCAGGTCCGGGTCCAGGCCCGGCGGGTCCTGGTGGGTCGTGTGGGGCTGCAGGTCCGGGTCCAGGCCCGGCGGGTCCTGGGGGACCGAGGGCTCTCAGCACGACGGAGGGAAACGTCTCATCGATTATTCTGCAGAGAAGAATAACGTTCATGCACCTCGTCGCTGTTTTCCTGCAGAACACTTAAACCGGGTCGGACCTGCTGAGCCAGCAGAAGCAGCAGAACTCCCGTGAGGAACCGGCGCTGTTCTCCCGCCCAACGGGTCGGGGGGGATTAAGGACGGCGAGCGCAGCGTCGACTAATGAGCCCCGGTGGCTCAGACTGCAGGATTAGAGGAGCGGTGAGACGGGTCGATACTCCCGTCCGACGGCTGAGCCGGGCCAAACCTCCACGGGTCCTGATCAGACCCAAACCTTCCAGACCACCAGAACCTTCCAGACCGACCCAGACCAAACCCAGAACCAGTAGTAGGGATCTGAACAAACAACCCTGAACTTTTCCACCTGGTTTCATTTGAGCGGGTTGGTGGATCCGGACCTGGAGGTGAACTGAATTGTGGGTATCCAGTGTTGCTTCTGTGAGACGTTGCAGCACCTTTGCAGACGGCCCGGTAAGCAGTGCTTTAAGTGGGCCGGTACGCACCGGTACGGAGTACCCGCACTAGGAATGGGCGATATTTTACCGTACACGATAAACCGTCAAAAAAATTCCCCACGGTAAGAATTTGTCATCTCGCGGTAAAAATGATAAATTCCCATTGATGCCGTTTTTGTGTAAAGCTGATTTATGGTTCTGCGTTAAATCCACGCACAACGTACGTAAGGAAGGAAGGAAGGAAGGATATGAGCCTGAAAGAAAGAAAGAAAGAAAGAAAGAAAGAAAGAAAGAAAGAAAGAAATTAGCCAGAAAGAAAGAAAGAAAGAAAGAAATGAGCCAGAAAGAAAGAAAGAAAGAAAGAAAGAAAGAAAGAAAGAAAGAAAGAAAGAAAGAAAGAAAGAAAGAAAGAAAGAAAGAAAGAAAGGAGCAAGAAAGAAAGAAAGAAAGAAAGAAAGAAGGATAAATTCCCGTTGATACGTGTTTGTGTAACAAACATGGCGGATCTGAGTCATTCCAGTTTTGCAGTACAGGTGGACTCATTAATTGGTTTTTATCAATTCAATTTAATTGGTGTTGTTTAGTATCATTTAGTATCTTTTAGAGCAGTGTTTTGGGGGTTCCAAAGACTGAATGTGGTGATAGATTTATAGTTACAAAGGTGGAGTTGAATTGAATTGAATTATTTTTTTTATCGTCATTTTTATCGTTATCGGATAAATGCCAGAAATTATCGTGATAAATCTTTTAGTCCATACCGCCCATCCCTAACCTGCACTTCTCAATATGAGCCTCTGGCGTACCGGGACTTTTTACGGCGTACCGGGACTTCTCATGAGCTCACAGTTCTCTGTTCTCTCCTCGCGATTTGGCTACAGTGGCGTCGCAACGCGACTGCCCCCCGTGAGACGTTCACTCGTAAAGCCTGATTTATGGTTCCGCGCTAAATCGACGCAAGGCCTACGCCGTAGGGTACGCGGGCGTACCCTACGGCGTAGGCTCTGCGTTGGTGTAACGCGGAACCATAAATCAATTTATGGAGGTCCCGCGAGTCGAGAGAAGGAGAAGTATTCAAGGATTTGGGGAATACAAGGAGCTGAGGGGATCCCGGACACGAGAAGCTCGGAAGTCTCTGCTAAAAGCTGTCCATACCATTGCTGTGTCTACCAGCAGTACTGGAGTTGAGGGGGGATGAGGGGAGATGGCATCCCCTCCTGAAATAAAAACGGTCCAAATCACCCCCCTGTAAAACTGCCATCCCCCCTTTCCATCCCTTATGTCATTTCATCAATGAATGTGGTTTTACTGCTATTTTAATATTTAGAGTCATCACCAGAAAAATAACAGCAGAAAAATTACTTATTTGACAATTTTCACCTGTTTCAAGTAAATTTTCACTTGAAATAAGTAGAAAAATCTGCCAGTGGGACAAGATGTATCTTCTTATTACAAGCAAAAAAATCTTGTTCCACTGGCAGATTTTTCTACTTATTTCAAGTGAAAATCTACTTGAAACAAGTTAAAATTGTTGTTTTTTCCAGTGATGAGTCTTGTTTTAAGTGTAATGAGATTTTTTTTTACTAAAATGAGACATTTTAACTAGAAATAAGACAAATATTCTTGTTAAGATTTAGAGTTTTTGCAGTGATCCATGTTACTTATCCTGTCAAGGACAGAGTCATATTGATAAGTTCAGAAAAGTGTTTTTTATTGTTGTGTTTTGATGTATTTGATGTAAGCCCAGTGGATATTTAAAGCTTACAGAAGGCTGCATTTAACTGCTGCTATGTCATTCCTGCAGTATTTCTGCAGGTGTTTTGGTCACTGCTATTATTTGTAATATATTATAATATTTGTAATCAGCACAAATTATCTGTCCCCATATGATAAAATCCACCATCCCCCCTGACTTTTTTTTTACAACTCAAGTACTGTCTACCAGTGAATGTGAGCGTTTTCTTGTGTACACATAATTTGTTTGGAAAATTCAATAAAACAATTTTCTTTTTAAAAATCAGGATAATGTCCTAGTATTTAAATATATCACTTAATCATCTGCTGTTACCCACCGCCTAATTTACCTGACATCAGTTGAATAAGGGGAGTACCGGCACTTATTTTTGTCCACTTAAAGCACTGCCGGTAAGGGGGTACCAGAACCAGAACCAGAACCAGAACCAGAACCAGAACCAGAACCGAGACTCACAGGAACCCCCCCCCTCACAGTTGTCATGCCCCCCCAGGACTGGTTCTGCAGGCGGGTGGCGCCCTCTGCTGGCCGCCGTCCGCCGGCTCAGCTTAAAAATGTTTTATATTATAGTAAATAAAAAATAAACGCTTATTACAAAAGTGCAGTGCAAATAATTAAACTTCCAAGTATAAAAAAATACAAATCTGATTAAATCAGTAAACAACTACTTTATATAAGGTCACATATATACAATCATGTCAAAAGATAAAACCATTAAATAGATAACGTCAATGTTCTCCGTGAAAGTCAGAATGATTGAACTCAGTTATCGGTATCAATAATGGGGATCGACCCGTGATCTGCTGTCTCTGTCTTCCTGCTCATGAAAGGCAGGTTGGTGCCGCTGGTACAACAACAACAACAACAAGAGGAATCTTTAAGGTATAGTTTCTACTAATACGTCATGAAGAATATTTAGAGGACGTAACATTATTGATTGAAGTGAATACTGAACTTACAGTTTTCATCATGGCGGGGATCCTGAGGAGAGTTGAAAAACATTATTATTATTATTATTTCACAGTTTAATTCAACATGTGTTAAGTTTAAACATGTTAAATGTACAATGTACATGTACAAATGTGTATCTAAACGCCTTCTTCTGGGCACAATTATACTCATGAAAAAAGAGAGAGGAGACCCCACACTTTTGCTCCCCAGTGCCAATAATTAATTATTATTAATACTAAATATTATTATTATTATCATCATTAATAATAATAATAATTCATATTATTAATGATAATAAAATAATAATAATATGTATTATTAATAATAATTAATTATTATTTTCTCCTGGCGTTGTGTGAACTAAATCAATAATAATTAATTATTATTTTCTCCTGGCGTTGCGTGAACTAAATTAATAATTAATAATTATTATTATCATTATTAATAATAATAATAATAATAATAATTATAATTATTATTATTATTATTATTATATTCAAACCGACTGCTGCCCCCCCCCAGAGCTAGGTAATAATAACAATTATTATTATTAATAATAATAATAATAATAATAATAATATTATTATTATCATTATTATTATTACTACCAGCAGCTGGACCACAGGATCCAGCAGCCGGTCCAGCTGTCATGTTCTGGTCGGTGCGTGTTTGAATGGGATCCGCTGCAAAGCATGCAGGGATATGTGTGTGTGTGTGTGTGTGTGTGTGTGTGTGTGTGTGTGTGTGTGTGTGTGTGTGTGTGTGTGTGTGTGTGTGTGTGTGTGTGTGTGTGTGTGTGGGAGTGGTCTCGGCGGGTCACGTGGTCCGGGCCTTTGTTGATGCGATTCAGTGGAGAAAGAACAGGAGGAGGAAAAAGGAGGAAAAAGCAGCAGCGGCAGCAGCAGCAGCCGTCCCGGTCCGAGCCAGCCACAGTCCCCGTCCTGCTTCCCGGCCATCGCCGCGGAGCTGCAGCCGGATCCGAGGAGAGTCTCCCGGCGGCGGGGAGCGAGGCAGCGGGGGATGGAGGCTGAGTCCGGGCAGTGAGGAGGTGTGGGGGTCGCCGCCCGGAGCCCCGGGCCCTGCTTTGTTGCAGCTCCGCCGCTCCTCAAGCATCTCTCTGCGGCCGCTGTGGTCCCGAAGCCACCGGGGGATAACCGGGGGACAACCGGGGGAACACCGGGGGTCTGAGGGGCTTTCCGGCCGCAGCACCTGACTAGTCCGCGTTGAGGATCCAGCTTCTCCCTGGTGTTCATCTCTCTTTGTTACCTCCACCCCCCCCCAGCCCCGCCATGGCTCCGGTGGTCCGGTTCTCCTGGTTCTGCTGCCTGCTGGTGCTGCTGCCGCCCCCCGCCGTGCGGAGCTCGGACTGCGGCCCCGGCAAGGCCGCCGACTGCCCCGGTGAGTCCCGGGACGGGACCTCACCTGGAGGGACGTCCCGCGAGTAATTAAGCGTGATTGGCGACCAGTCACGTGACTCGGTCAGAAACCCCCCCAAAAAACAACGTTCGAGAGTGGGAAGTGGGGGAAAACTTTGATGACGTGACAGTGTTAGAATCTGAAGAAATCTCTGTGGGCCGGGTCCAGGCCGAGCTCACCTGTGCTCAGGTGAGCTCGGCCTGGACCCGGCCCACAGAGATTTCTTCAGATTCTGAAGAAATCTCAGGTGAGCTCAGGTGAGGCCTCGGGTCAGAGAGGCCTCTGACACATCCTTGTTGCCTCCGTCGTCATGGCGACCGCGGCAGGACGACACCAAGGTGCACCTGTAGGGTGATTCGGAGGGTCCGGTAGTCGCTCTGGTCTCGGTTGTCGTGGCAACGGGAAGGTTAACAAGGACACCTGTGTGCAGCGGCTGAACAGATGTTTGTCCTGCTGGAGTGTGTGTGAGTGTGTGTGTGGGGGGGGCACTCCTCACTTTAAGCTCTTTTCTCAAGTTAATTACAGGCTGGAACAGGGCGGGGTTGTATGTATGTGTGTGTGTGTGTGTGTGTGTGTGTGTGTGTGTGTGTGTGTGTGTGTGTGTGTGTGTGTGTGTAGCCGGGTCCATCGTATTTTTAAATCTCAGTCAGCGTTCACACAATGCCAGGAGAAACAGACACAAGCGACGGTCCTAGAGAAGCGGTGGTTTCTTTCCCCCGGTTCTGGAGACTACGGAACCGCGACTCAGAGTCCCCCGACTCCTGGATCAGGTTTAAACCTGATCCAGGAGTCGGGGGACTCTGGATCACCGAGGTGCTTTAGGTGGACATCACATGGTCACCTGTAACCTAGGATACACAGGTTCACACCCATCATACCTCAACAACAAAGAAAAGTATCAGAAGTAACTACAGGGCGTCTATAGGTTTGACCGAGTTAAATTTAAGACCTTTTAATACCATTTTAAAACTAAATTTAAGACCAAAAAGACAAGTCACTAAGAAATCCAGCGCTGAAGTCGGGGTTGCCAGATCTGACAGGTTCCAGCCCAAACGTGACGTACAACCCACTGAAATAATGGAAAACCAGCCTGAATCATACATTCGCTATGTTAAAAACCGTAAATCATTAAATGCGTAATAAATTTTAAGCTTCACAACGCCACTAAATAGTCAAAAAAAAGTTCAGGCTCCAAACAAAGACTACAATGAAATTGAGTAGATTAAAGCAAATACAATATCAGAGTTTATTGTGTACGTTTCTACTCTTTTGTTAATAATTTCTCCTAAATATTTAGTCAAAACCAGGAAAAGCAGCGCTGAAAACTTTTAAATGACTGGATACTTTCCCTCTAAAATTAAGAACCTTGGATTGAGATTTAACACAAATTAAGGCATTTAAAGGCCTTTTTTTAGGAAAATGGGATTTAAGACCCTATTAAAGGTCCCGTCTTCTGATTGGTCAACTTGCTGTCAGCTGTCTGCGAGGGGCGTGGCTGTGCTCAGCCTGCACGTGCACCGTGGTCGGGCCGGCGTCGGCTTGCTGATCTCCCAGCATGCTCGGCGCTCCTCCCTGACGCTCCGCCTCCTCCTTCCAGACCTGTCGGAGAAGAAGAGCGACCTGCGCGTCTGCGACGCGGGGACCTGCCGCTTCGGGGGAAGCTGCCGCGAGAGCGGCGCCGACATCAAGTGCGTCTGTCAGTTCCACGTGAGTCAGGCACGTGCACGCACACACATGCACGCTCGCCCCAACCCGCCCCGCAGGGCGTGACCCGGGTCTTCTGTGTTTCAGTGCAACAAGAAGTTTGTGCCGGTGTGCGGCTCCAACGGAGACACGTACCACAACGAGTGCTTCCTCCGGAGAGCCGCCTGCAGGAGGCAGCGGGCCGTCAGCGTGGCGTCGGAGGGACCCTGTTACCACGGTAACCACACACTCCAACCCTGTTACCACGGTAACGCACATGCTCCGACCCTGTTACCACGGTAACCACACACTCCCACCCTGTTACCACGGTAACCAAACATGCTCCAACCCTGTTACCACGGTAACCACACATGCTCCAACCCTGTTACCACTGTAACACACACGCTAACCACACACACTCAAACCCTGTTACCACGGCAACCACACGCTCTAACCCTGTTACTACGGTAACCAAACATGCTCCAACCCTGTTACCACAGTAACCACTAGGCATGGGACGATATGAAAATTTCATATCACGGTATTAGTGGACAAAAATATCACGATTACGATATTATCACGATATTAGCGTGTCGCTTATAAAATTCTTAAAATGCAAGGAAAAACACTAACCGTGGATCCACTGGTTCCTTCAGAACATTTATTCTCAAATCATTCTCAACACAGTGACCCTTGAGGTAGAGAACAAATAGTGTAATGTAAATGTTATGCATTACAAAGTGTAAACTATAGTACCGGTACCGGTACTTATTTGAACTTTATTTTTTTGTAAGAAAATACTTCCCTGAGAGTCGAAAGAAATAAGTGACAAATAGAAATAAAGTGACAAAGTAGAGCCAAATGCACACTGATTGTATTACTCTCTGAAACTTTAACAGTGGCTGGCTGCCTGCTACTTAGTACGGCTCTCTGGAAAAATAATAAAATAAAGGCACTGCTCTGTAGTATACAAAACAAAAGCTGCATGGCCAACACAAAGATTGAGTGAAAATAAAGTGCCAAATCCGTTCGGCGGCGTCGCCGTCTGGAAGTTGTCCAGTATCTTGGAGTTCTGATTCAGAGTCAGACTGCATGTTTGATGCCATCTCGGCGCTAGCTGCTAGTGCTAATGCTCTGCCTGCTCATCAACAATAACACACGTCGGGGGATTCTTCACTTCCGCCCGGCGCTCCGCCCCTACAGCTGGATCCGTATCCGGTCTGGGCCGGATATGCAACCGGGCGAGTGAATTGACACTTTCTTCCAAAAAAAGAAAAAAAAAAATTGGCGATAATTACAGTACCCCACGATAACGTTATCGCGGCCGTTTTTTAATCGCGATATACGATAATATCGTATATCGCCCCATGCCTAGTAACCACACAGTCCCACCCTGTTACCACGGTAACCATACATGCTCCAACCCTGTCACCACGGTAACCACACAGTCCCACCCTGTTACCACGGTAACCACACATGCTCCAACCCTGTCACCACGGTAACCACACAGTCCCACCCTGTTACCACGGTAACCAAACATGCTCCAACCCTGTCACCACGGTAACCACACAGTCCCACCCTGTTACCACGGTAACCACACAGTCCCACCCTGGTGCCACGGTAACCACACAGTCCCACCCTGTCACCACGGTAACCACACAGTCCCACCCTGGTGCCACGGTAACGCAGCACTCCAACCCTGTTACCAGGAATGTTTCCTGCTAACGCTGAACCTCTCTGTCCCTCAGATACGGGCTCAGGATCCGGCGACGGAGGTAAGTAGCTGCACTAGTGACACCACTAGAGTCTGGGGGGGGGGCTGACCTCCGTCTGGGGGGGCTGACCTCCGTCTGGGGGGGCTGACCTCGATCTGCGTCCACAGACGACGAAGGATCCGGCCGTGGCGGCAAGAAGGCCTCCAAGTGTGGGAACTGCAAGTTTGGAGCCGAGTGTGACGAAGACTCGGAGGACATGCTGTGAGTTCCCTCACCAAACACGAGACCCTTCCCTCGCCGCCGTCAGCAGACAGGATGTGATGTCACGGTTCACGGCGTGTTCTCTCCGTTTCAGCTGCATGTGCAACATCGTGTGCAACGGCCACAACGACAACCCGGTGTGCGGCGGCGACGGCGTCACCTACGACACGCCCTGCCACGTCCGCGAGGCGTCCTGCCTCAAGCAGCTCAAGATCGACATCAGACACGTGGGACGTTGCCAAGGTAACGAGAACGCCGTCGGTGTGCGGCTGGGGAGTTTCAGAGCGAGCACAAACCTCACGGACAGAGGGGGGGGGGTTCTGGTTCTAGGTTCTGGTCTCAGGGTTCTGGTCCGAGTCTCCTCCATCTTCCGGTTGCCTTATGAGCTGCTGGTAACCCCGGTAACGGCTGGTAATCCCGGTAATGGCTGTTAACCCTGGTAAGGGCTGGTAACCTTGGTAACGGCTGGTAAAAGCTGGTAACCTTGGTAACAGCCGGATAACTCCGGTAACGGCTGGTAACCCCGGTAACAGCTGATAATCCTGGTAACAGCTGGTAACCCTGGTAACAGCTGGTAAAAGCTGGTAACCCTGGTAATGGCCGGTTACAGCTGGTAACCCTGGTAACGCTGGTAACCCTGGCAACGGCTGGTAATGGCCGGTAACAGCTAGAAACCCCGGTAACGGCTGGTAACAGCTGGTAACCCCGGTAACAGCTGGTAACCTCGGTAACCTTGGTAATGGCCGGTAACAGCTAGAAACGCTGGTAAACCCGGTAACAGCTGGTAACCCCGGTAACAGCTGCTAACACCCGGTAACGGCCGGTAACAGCTGGTAACCCCGGTAAACCCGGTAACAGCTGCTAACACCCGGTAACGGCTGGTAAAAGCTGGTAACCTCGGTAACCCTGGTAATGGCCGGTAACAGCTGGTAACCCTGGTAAACCCGGTAACAGCTGGTAACCCCGGTAACAGCTGCTAACACCCGGTAACGGCCGGTAACAGCTGGTAACCCCGGTAAACCCGGTAACAGCTGGTAACCCCGGTAACAGCTGCTAACACCCGGTAACGGCCGGTAACAGCTGGTAACCCTGGTAACAGCTGGTAACGGCTGGTAATGGCTAATAGCTAACAGCTAGAAACCCCGGTAACGGCTGGTAACGCTGGTAACGGCTGGTAACATCCGGTAACAGCTGGTAACCCCGGTAACAGCTGGTAACCCTGGTAACGGCTGGTAACCCCGGTAACAGCTGGTAACCCCGGTAACAGCTGGTAACCCTGGTAACGGCTGGTAACCCCGGTAATGCTAGTAACAGCTGGTAACCCCGGTAATGCTAGTAACAGCTGGTAACCCCGGTAACAGCTGGTAACCCTGGTAACGGCTGGTAACCCCGGTAATGCTAGTAACAGCTGGTAACCCCGGTAACGGCTGGTTCTGCTGCCCCCTGGTGGTGTGTAGAGGGGGAGCCGGGCCAGACGGTCCTCTGGGACCAGGTTTTACGTTGGACCCCTGACAACTCGGCTCGGCCTCGCTCCTCGTGCTCTCGGGTCTCCCGGACCGCTCCGGGTCCCCGAGGCCCCCATGAGGATTCTGTGGGCTGGACCGGGACCCGGGACCCGGGACCCGGTACCGGCGGACAGGAACAACTTTGTGGTGTCTGGAATTAAAAGGAGCGTGAAGAAGAAACAGCCGGCGCTAGCGGGAATATGTGTGGTACAAGAGCGGGTCAGAACCAGGTGACCCGGGTTCAGGACTCCGGTCCACCAGGACTCCGGTCCACCAGGACTCCGGTCCTGGTCCTGGTCCTGGTCCGCTCTAACGAGGCCCTTCTTTTTCTGTGGTTTCAGATAAGAGCAGGAAGGACGATGGCCTGAAGACCAAGCCGGACGTTTACGGTGAGACCCGTCTCCCTCCCTCCGTCTCCCTCCGGTCCGTCTCCCTCTGGTCCGTCTCCCTCCGTCTCCCTCCGGTCCGTCTCCCTCTAGTCCGTCTCCCTCCGTCTCCCTCCGGTCCGTCTCCCTCCGGTCCGTCTCCCTCCGGTCCGTCTCCCTCCGGTCCGTCTCCCTCCGGTCCGTCTCCCTCCGGTCCGTCTCCCTCCGGTCCGTCTCCCTCTGGTCCGTCTCCCTCCGTCTCCCTCTGGTCCGTCTCCCTCTGGTCCGTCTCCCTGCGTCTCCCTCTGGTCCGTCTCCCTCTGGTCCGTCTCCCTCCGTCTCCCTCCGTCTCCCTCTGGTCCGTCTCCCTCCGTCTCCCTCCGGTCCGTCTCCCTCCGTCTCCCTCTAGTCCGTCTCCCTCCGTCTCCCTCCGGTCCGTCTCCCTCCGTCTCCCTCTGGTCCGTCTCCCTCCGTCTCCCTCCGGTCCGTCTCCCTCCGGTCCGTCTCCCTCCGTCTCCCTCCGGTCCGTCTCCCTCCGTCTCCCTCTGGTCCGTCTCCCTCCGTCTCCCTCCGTCTCCCGCCGGTCCGTCATAAACCAGGACTTTCTTCTTCTGTCCTCCAGCGGTGTCCCGCCCCGGCGAGGGGGAGGGGTTTGTGGACGTCCCCGCCCCCTGCCCGGCCGACTACGCCCAGTTCTGCGAACACGGCCAGTGTGAGATGAGACAGAACCTTCCCACCTGCAGGTAAGACCCGCGGGGGCCGGTCCGAGCCGGTCGCCGTGGAGACGGGGCTGACACCTCTCTGTGCGGGCCGAGCCGGTCGCCGTGGAGACGGGGCTGACACCACCTCTCTGTGCGGCAGGTGTGAGGCGGCGTACGGCGGCGCTCAGTGCGACCAACTGCTGGACTTCAACATCCTGTACGTGGTCCCCAGCGGACAGAAGCTGCACTACGTCCTGATCGCCGCCATCATCGGGGCCGTGCAGATCGCCGTCATCGTTGCCGTGGTGATGTGCTTCACCAGGTACCGCATCACATAGACATGTCTCCTCCTCCTCCCATGGAGCTGCTGCGATACATAAACGTCGCCGCCATATTGGATGTTCAAGACTGCGCTGTAAACTAATACAAGTAAATGGACTTATTTTCATAAATCGCCTTTCTACAAAGAAATTTACGTTTTACGTCTCATTTATTCATTCACACACGCACTAATATACTTGGGAAACAGTTAGGAACCAAATATAATATATTTAATTTTCTCAGATGGCAAAAATAAGAACTTTATTGATCCCACATAGGAGTAATTCATGTTATATCAGCTATAGAGAACAAGGTAGTGCCGAAAACCAATATATATCCCCCCTCACAAAAATAAGAAAAATAGAGAAACATATTTTCTCATCAACAAAACATATTTTACATAAACATATTTAAAATTTTTCAAGTAATAACATTTTAACCATTTTTCAGATTTTTTTCAGTTATTTTATTGTCGGAAAAATGTTTCAAATATGTTATTTTGTTATTGGAAATTTTTTTAATTTGTTTTGTTGATGAGAAAATTTTTTCTTTTCTATTTTTCTTATTTTTGTGAGGGGGGATATATATTGTTTTTTGGCACTAACATGAATTACTCCTATGTGGGATCAATAAAGTTCTTATTTTTGCCATCTGAGAAAATTAAATATATTATATTTGGTGCCTAACTGTTTCCCAAGTATATTAGTGCGTGTGTGAATGAATAAATGAGACGCAAAACGTACATTTCTTTGTAGAAAGGCGCTTTATGAAAATAAGTCAATTTACTTGTATTAGTTTACAGCGCAGTCTTGAACATCCAATATGGCGGCGACGTTGACGTACGGCTCAGCGCTCGTGTATATGTGTATATGTCTATGCCGTCACACACCCGGGTTAGATGAGGCGCTGCAGGGGCGCCTCTCCGCCAGCAGGGGGCGCCACCCTCACTCCCTCTGGAACCAGAACGTAGGAACAGGCTGGTGGTCCAGGTTCTGGACAGAGGTGTCTTCAGTATTCACATTCATTACTCAGGTAGAAGTAGAAATACTAGAGTTTAAAAATACTCCTGTTGAAGTATCAACTCAAGTCTTTTACTCAAGTAAAAGTATAAAAGTACTGGGTTCAAAACTACTTAAAGTATAAAAGTAAAAGTAATGTAAGGGGGAAAAAAGCCATTAAGGACAAAAGCCATTGAAAATGAATGCATCTTAGTATAAGGCGGGAGGGCAGTAACTCAGGTGGTAGAGCGGGTCGTCCAATGATCGGAAGGTCGGCGGTTCGAATCCCGCTCTGTCCCAGTTGCTGTCGTAGTGTCCTTGGGCAAGACACCTTACCCACCTTGCCCCGTGTGAATGTGTATGAATGTGTGTGAATGTTTGTGGTGGTCGGAGGGGCCGTTTGGCACGATATGGCAGCCACGCTTCCGTCAGTCTGCCCCAGGGCAGCTGTGGCTACAATGTAGCTTACCACCACTGGAGAGAATGTGTACGAATGAATAATGATTTCTGTAAAGCTCGGGGTGCCTAGAAGGGCGCTATATAAATCCAAGTCATTATTATAATGCAAATATATTAAAGAAGCATATATGTGTACTATTGAGCATTAACATGTGTTTCAGAGAGCAGGAGATATGATGACTAGTTGCCTATAAGTATTGTAATGGTGCAAAAAGTCAAACTTCAGAGGCATGTTATCATTTATCCTAACCTTTATTGGAATGTACATCCAAGTTTAGTTGCAGGAATCTGAGGGAACGGATGTAAGAACAAATCTGGACAAGAACATCTGAAACAACCACAACCAAATTCACTCTATCCGGATGGAGCAATTTAACTGGATAGTTTTTTTTAAAGGCAGAAATGAAATAGAGTAACGAGGCTGTTTTTAAAATGTAAGGAGTAAAAAGTACAGATAATTGTGTGAAAATGTAAGGAGTAAAAGTAAAAAGTCGTCTGAAAAATAATTACTCCAGTGAAGTATAGATGTAGCACGGCGAGTGCTACGGGGCCCGACCGACAGGATAGAGAGGACACGGAGTTTACTGCAGAACCCTTTTATTTCCAATCACCAACACACGTGCTTCAGCTCCAGCAGCAGACGAGAGATCACCAGTCTCAGCAGCAGCTTCTCCTCTTATAAGGCTGCCAGGGTGGAGAGGTTGACGGGCCACACTTGTGTCCCGTCAGCCTGAGTTGCTGCAGCTCCTCCACTCTGCCACAATAGATAACCAAAATTTCTACTTAAGTAAGGTAACGAAGTATTTGTACTTCGTTACTTGACACCTCGGGTTCTGGACCAGGTTCTCACGCGGATCACCTTCACTAAAGACAGAAACGCCCACAAACGTCTGAAATATCTTGAATCTTTACTGAAAATTTAGGAATGAAAGTCTTTGTTTTTCAATGGAATTAATTTAAAAAATGTAAAAATGAAAAAAGAAACAGGTCGGGACCAGAATGATTCTGGTCCTCATGTCCACCTGTAGACGGGTGTCCTGGTTAAGGCTGAACGATTTTTGAAAATAATCTAATTGCGATTTTTTTCCTCAATATTGCGATTGCGATTTAATATGCGATTATTTTTTCCAGGTCCTGTTCTCATGTATTTTTCTACTACACAAGCAATACACCCTTGGAGGGGTGGCCCCTCCTTGAACCGCCACCTTACTGTGGTGGAGGGGTTTGTGTGCCCGAGTGATCCTAGGAGCTATGTTGTCGGGGGCACTTTCGCCCCTGGTAGGGACTCCCATGGCAAACAGGTCCTGGGTGACGGGCCAGACTAAGAGCGGTTCACAAGCCTATCATGATGACAAGTAAATCGAGGACCGTTACGTCGCCCGGATCGGCGTCACCGGGGCCCCGCCCTGGAGCCAGGCCTGGGGTTGGGGCTCGTAGGCGTGCGCCTGGTGGCCGGGTCTTTGCCCGTGGGACCCGGCCGGGCTCAGCCCGAAACGGCGACGCGGGTCCACCTTCCAGTAGGCCCACCACCCGCAGGAAGGACCATGGCAGGCCGGTGCATTGTGGGCTGGGTAGCAGTCGTGGCGGGGTGCCTCGACGACCCAATCCCTGGACATCAACCCTCACAGTGGGGACATGGAATGTCACCTCGCTGGGGGGGAAGGAGCCGGAGCTTGTGCGTGAGGTTGAGAGATACCGGCTAGAGATAGTCGGGCTCACCTCCACACATAGCTTGGGCTCTGGAACCCAGCTCCTCGAAGGGGGCTGGACCCTCCACTACTCTGGAGTTGCCCAGGGTGAGAGGCGGCGGGCTGGTGTGGGCTTGGTTATAGCCCCCCAGCTCAGCCGCCATGTGTTGGAGTTCACCCCGGTGAACGAGAGGGTCGCTTCCCTGCGCCTTCGGGTCGGGGATAGGTCTCTCACTGTTGTTTGTGCCTACGGGCCGAACAGCAGTGGGGAGTACCCGGCCTTCTTGGAGTCCCTGGGAGGAGTACTTGATAGTGCTCCAACTGGGGACTCCATTGTTCTACTGGGGGACTTCAACGCTCACGTGGGCAATGACAGTGATACCTGGAGAGGCGTGATTGGGAGGAACGGCCTCCCCGATCTGAACCCGAGTGGTGTTTTGTTGTTGGACTTCTGTGCGAGTCGCAGTTTGTCCATCACGAACACCATGTTCAGGCATAAGGGTGTCCATCAGTGCACGTGGCACCAGGACACCCTAGGCCGGAGGTCAATGATCGACTTTGTTGTCGTTTCATCTGACCTTCGGCCGCATGTCTTGGACACTCGGGTGAAGAGAGGGGCTGAGCTGTCAACTGATCACCACCTGGTGGTGAGTTGGATGCGCTGGCGGAGGAGGAGGTTGGACAGACCGGGCAGACCCAAACGGATTGTGAGGGTCTGTTGGGAACGTCTGGCTGAGCCCTCTGTCAGGGACATCTTCAACTCCCACCTCCGGGAGAGCTTCTCTCGGATCCCGGGGGGGGCGGGGGACATCGAGTCCGAGTGGACCATGTTCTCTGCCTCCATTGTCAACGCGGCGGCTCGAAGCTGTGGACGCAAGGTCTCCGGTGCCTGTCGTGGCGGCAATCCTAGAACCCGGTGGTGGACACCGGAAGTACAGGATGCCGTCAGACTGAAGAAGGAGTCCTACCGGGCTATGTTGGCCGGTGGGACTCCTGACGCAGTAGATAGGTACCGGCAGGCCAAGCGGGCCGCGGCTCGGGCAGTCTTGGAGGCAAAAACTCGGGTCTGGGAGGAGTTCGGGGAGGCCATGGAGGAGGACTTTCGGTCGGCCTCGAGGAAATTCTGGAGGACCGTTCGGCGCCTCAGAAGGGGGAAGCAGTACTCTGCCGGCACCATTTATGGTGCTGGTGGGGAGCTGTTGACCTCGACTGGGGACATTGTCGGACGGTGGAAGGAATACTTTGAGGATCTCCTTAACCCGACTGACATGCCTTCCACTGAGGAAGCAGAGGGTTGGGGCTCGGAGGCGTGCTCATCCATCACCCAAGCCGAGGTCACCGAGGTGGTTCGTAAGCTCCTCGGTGGCCGGGCACCGGGGGTGGATGAGATTCGCCCTGAGTACCTCAAGTCTCTGGATGTCGTAGGGCTGTCTTGGCTGACACGCCTCTGCGACATTGCATGGAGGAAGGGGACAGTACCGCTGGGGTGGCAAACCGGGGTGGTGGTCCCTCTGTTTAAAAAGGGGGACCGGAGAGTGTGTTCCAACTACAGGGGGATCACACTTCTCAGCCTCCCGGGGAAAGTCTACGCCAGGGTACTGGAGAGGAGATTACGGCCGATAGTCGAACCTCGGATTCAGGAGGAACAATGCGGTTTTCGTCCCGGTCGTGGAACACTGGACCAGCTCTATACCCTCCGCAGGGTGCTCGAGGGTTCATGGGAATTTGCCCAACCAGTCTACATGTGCTTTGTGGATCTGGAGAAGGCATTTGACCGTGTCCCTCGTGCCATTCTGTGGGGGGTGCTGAGTGAGTACGGAGTCCGGGGCCCTCTACTAAGGGCTGTCCGGTCTCTGTATGATCGAAGCAGGAGTCTGGTTCGCATTGCCGGCAGTAAGTCAGACTTGTTCCCGGTGCATGTTGGACTCCGGCAGGGCTGCCCTTTGTCACCGGTCCTGTTCATAATTTTTATGGACAGGATTTCTAGGCGCAGCCAGGGGCCAGAGGGGATCCGGTTTGGGAACCTCAGGATTTCATCTCTGCTTTTTGCAGATGATGTTGTCCTGTTGGCTTCATCAGACCGGGACCTCCAGCATGTGCTGGGGCGGTTTGCGGCCGAGTGCGACGCGGCAGGGATGAGAATCAGCACCTCCAAGACCGAGGCCATGGTTCTCGACCGGAAAAGGGTGGCATGCCTTCTCCGGGTGGGTGGAGAAGTCCTGCCTCAGGTGGAGGAGTTTAAGTATCTCGGGATCTTGTTCACGAGTGAGGGAACAATGGAGCGTGAGATTGACAGGCGGATCGGTGCAGCGTCCGCAGTAATGCGGTCGATGTACTGGACCGTCGTGGTAAAGAGGGAGCTGAGTCGAAAGGCGAAGCTCTCGATTTACCGGTCAATCTACGCCCCTACCCTCACCTATGGTCATGAACTTTGGGTAGTGACCGAAAGGACAAGATCGCGGATACAAGCGGCCGAGATGAGTTTCCTCCGCAGGGTGGCTGGACGCTCCCTTAGAGATAGGGTGAGGAGTTCGGTCACCCGGGAGGAGCTCGGAGTCGAGCCGCTACTACTCCACATTGAGAGGAGTCAGCTGAGGTGGCTTGGGCATCTGTACCGGATGCCTCCTGGACGCCTCCCTAGGGAGGTGTTTCAGGCATGTCCCACCGGGAGGAGACCCCGGGGAAGACCCAGGACACGCTGGAGAGACTATGTCTCTCGGCTGGCCTGGGAACGCCTCGGACTCCCCCCGGAAGAGCTGGAGGAAGTGTCTGGGGTGAGGGAAGTCTGGGCATCCCTGCTGAGGCTGCTGCCCCCGCGACCCGGTAACGGATAAAGCGGGAGAAGATGAGTGAGTGACAAGCAATACATGAGTCTATTTTATAATAAACAATGTCAAATTTATTTAAAGCACAGATTACAACAATAAAGAAAACAAATCTGTGGCTTTACCTCTTTAACACGTCTACACACGTCTGTACAGGACTGTCTCTGAAAATTTGAATATTGTGATAAAGTTCTTTATTTTCTGTAATGCAATTAAAAAAAAAAAAACTAAAATGTCATACATTCTGGATTCATTACAAATCAACTGAAATATTGCAAGCCTTTTATTATTTTAATATTGCTGATTATGGTTTACAGTTTAAGATTAAGATTCCCAGAATATTCAAATTTTTTTTATAGGATATTTGAGTTTTCTTAAGCTGTAAGCCATGATCAGCAATATTAAAATAATAAAAGGCTTGCAATATTTCAGTTGATTTGTAATGAATCCAGAATGTATGACATTTTAGTTTTTGTAATTGCATTACAGAAAATCACAATATTCTAATATGGGTCGTTCTCTGAACCCAATCGCACGACAAAAAAACCGGGTTAAACTTTAGCCAAAAAGAGGCGTAGTTTAATAGAAAAACACAGAAAAACTCCCACAGGGAACAAAAAACCTTCCACACAGGGAACTCAGAACTTCTTCACAAATAACTCAAAAATCACAGGGAGAAAAAACCACCAGCAAACTAACAAACAAACCAACAAAGCTCACAGAGTTAACAAAACGAACCAGCAATGAACAACTGGCAGGCCCGCTGTTTAACCTCCTGATGAGCTGACGAGCTGCAGGTTCAGGCTCACAGCGCGACTCAAGGCTGAATTATGGTTCTGCGTTAATTCAACGCAGAGCTTACGCCGTAGGGTACGCGGTGACGCGCGCACTACGCTGTAGGCTACGCCGTACCCTACGGCGTAAGCTTTGCGTCGATTTAACGCAGAACCATAATTCAGGCTTTACTGTCCCCCGGGGCGCGCCCGGCTCGTGCTCCTCGCCGCGTGCAGCTCCTCGCCACGCCGACTCCGCGCTCATATATTTAATAAATTTATAAAGCCCATATATTTATAAATCCCCGGCTGGCCGAGCCCTAACACTGAGGCATTGGTAGATTTAGGTTACGCGACACCACTCTGCTCACTCGCACATTACGTGACCAGATCACGTGACCAGATCACTTGACTGGTCAAATTGCAGCCTTTGCGGTTAGAAAATCTTGTTTTATTACATCGCGATATTATCGCAAATGCAATTAATGTAGTCCTGGTCCTCGTGGACACTAGTTGTTGACGTGCTCTTCCTGTGTTGTCCTGCAGGAGGTGCAGCAAGACGAAGCGCGGCCGCCGGCAGAAGCAGCACCTGGGCCACTTCTCGTCGGGGACGTCCTCCAGGATGATGTAGCCTCGCTCTTCTTCTCTGGTTTCTGCAGACGGAGGCCGTAGCCTCGCTCTTCTTCTCTGGTTTCTGCAGACGGAGGCCGTAGCCTCGCTCTTCTTCTCTGGTTTCTGCAGACGGAGGCTGTTTTATACGTTTGGTGCCTCTTTATTTCCCTTTTCTAACCTGATCTGAGTTCAGGGGCCTTATTTTCTAGATTCCCTCCGTGTTTGAGTGTTTTTTGAGTCTTCACCGTCCGCCGCTGCTGTCCGCTCAGACTCTGTGGACCACGAACCTTATTTATCTTAACGGACCGGACCACCGGACCGGACCGTCCTCGGCTGGACTCACACTGATTGTCTCTTTGTTGTCCCCGGTGGGACGCAGCCGCCCGTCGCTCTCCGGTTTTTGTTTGACTGTTCAGTCAGACGTAACTCTGGACTCTGAACGCTGTTCTCACGTCGTAAACACCAACTATATCTGCTCTGATCTGAATCCGAGCCTCTAGATTAGTTCAGCTAATTCTGGCGGCTTTAACCTTTAACTCCTTTTCTGTGGACAGATTTTGAGAACGTCAGGTCTGATTGGTACGTGGGACCTGGAGGAGCCTCCCCCCCAGAGTCAGAGTCAACATGCCCGGCCGGCTTTAACTCCTTTTTAGTCCCGCTGACAGTTTTGAGGGTTTTTCCGCCAAAGTTCAGACATCTGTGTGAAACTCTGGTTCTTCTGCTGCCTGTCCCGGTTGGTACCGGGATCTTTAGTCCCTCCGGCCTCAAACCTCCAGGGGGCCCCGCGGGTCCTCGGTTGTGTTTGGCTGCGTCCCACCGGGATCACCGTCCGTCATCGTCACGTGAAGCGTTTTGTATTTGTTTTTACGCAATGCACCTAAAAACCAAAATGCTGTTTTTTCTACCGCTCGAGAAGATACTGAGGTACGAGCCGACATGTACAGGTTGTTGTTAGAATTATTTTGTTGCTTGATTTTCTGATGATGCCATTCCGGAAATGGATTCCAACGTCGGCTTTTCGCCGATGATAATTTAAACGACTGTCGACTTTCTTTTTTATTCTGATTTGTTTTGTCCGTGTTGGTGTTGTGGTTTAGCAGTAGGTCCAGGACCTCGGTTCCTCCGCGCACCACCCGCTACGTGGTGTCCGCGGGAACCGGGCCGCATTTTACCGTAGATGTTGCATCATGCATGAACCAGTGAAGTGGGTGTGTAGACTGTGCTGTAGCTAAACTAGAATTAAATTATGACCTTTGAACCGCTGTGTCTGTCTTTCTTTCTGTTTGACCTTGATACTCTCTGACCTGGTTCTTTTACCAACTTAAAACTGCATTTGAGCCCAGAAGAACCCAGGAGTACCCAGAAGTGCCAAGAAGTACCCGGGACCTCTCAAAAAGAAACTAAAGATATGATTCTTTTTCAGTACTTGTACTTGGGGCTGGATTCCCGGTCTGGGCACTACTACTATTAGTAGCCACTACCATATACATATATACGTAGACGCCCCGTCGAGCGCTGCGATACGTCAACACCGCCGCCATATTGGATGTTCAATACGGCACCGTAAACTAATACAAGTAAATGGACTTATGTTCATAAAGCGCCTTTCTACAAAGAAATGTACGTTTTACGTCTCATTTATTCATTCACACATACACTAATATACTTGGGAAACAGTTGGGCACCAAATATTATATATTTAATTTTCTCAGTCGCAAAAATAAGAACTTTATTGATCCCACATAGGAGTAATTCATGTTATATCAGCTATAGAGAACAATGTAGTGCCGAAAAACAATATATATCCCCCCTCACAAAATAAGAAAAATAGAGAAACTTATTTTCTTATCAACAAAGCTTATTTTACATAAACATATTTTAAAATTTAAAAAGTAACAATAACATATTTGAGCCATTTTTCTGATTTTTTTCAGTTATTTTATTTTGAAAAATAGTTCAAATGTTATTTTATTGTCTGAAAAATTATTCAAATATGTTATTTTGTTATTTGTAAAATAAAATTTGTTTTGTTGATGAGAAAATATGTTTCTGTATTTTTCTTATTTTTGTGAGGGGGGGATATATAATGTTTTTCGGCACTACCTTGTTCTCTATAGCTGATATAACATGAATTACTCCTATGTGGGATCAATAAAGTTCTTATTTTTGCCATCTGAGAAAATAAATTATATTTGGTGCCTAACTGTTTCCAAAGTATATTAGTGCGTGTGTGAATGAATAAATGAAACGTAAAACGTACATTTATTTGTAGAAAGGCGCTTTATGAACATAAGTACATTCACTTGTATTAGTTTACAGCGCAGTCTTGAACATCCAATATGGCGGCGGCGTTGACGTATCGCAGCAGCTCCATGGGGCGGATACGTATGTATGTCTATGGCCACTACTACTACTAGCCACTAATATTACTAGCCAGTATTACTACTAGCCACTAATATTACTAGCCAGTGCTACTACTAGCCACTACCAGGCACTGCCTAGGCCAGCAGGTGTTTGCCTCAGAAATATTCCTCAGAAATACCAGCAGCATTTAGCGACTGTTAATCTGGCTGCTGAAAACCAGCTCGTATCAGGTTTGTGTTGATTCAGTCAGTTCCCAGTGTGTTAAACTGATGACTCCACCCACCCAAGGTGAGGCAGGGGGGGGACCAAATGCTGCAGATGGCTGGTGAAGCCTCCAGCTCAGGGGGGCGGGGTTAAATATAGCAGTGACGGCAGGGTCATCAGGGCAGCAGCTGGTGGAAGGTCCCTTTCCCCCCCCCAACACCGCCTGGCAGCCACGTCGCCCGTCCTCTCTGGGGTTGCATCTCCGGCTGGTCAAGGCTTGACTGCGCTGCCCTCAGGACCAATTCACCATGTATAAGTGCTTTAGTGTCAGTCGCTGACTTTTTTTAAATCAGCTAACCTTTTCACTTTGCACAGAGGGCTTTATTTAAATGAGGAGCAGCAAAGGGGGGGCAGTAACCAGGGCCTGCTGCAACGAGGGCTTCCAGCCTCCGTACACTCATCCAACAGATTGTTAGGACTCGTGTATCTGCCTGTATTCAGGCTTCAGGAGCATGTTCACTAAAAACACGGTCCAGCTGCTCACAAACCGAAGCTTCAGCTCATCCTGCAAACATGGAGCCGCACGTGAACGTGATCGAGTCTCCAGGTGCACGTCTGGAGAAGAAACTTCAAAGAGACAGGTGTCTCCGGCAGCGGCTCCTGACCAATTTCTCAAGGGGGGCAACTGTTGCGAAGGTGGACAAGACGACCCATTCGATGGGTGAAATAATGATAAATAAAATCAGATAGTGAACCACGTAACCCGCTGGTATCCTGATTCTGATATCCATTTGGGTTAGTGTTATTAAAACGTTTTTTTTGAGCTGTTGCATGAATTATATGACTGTAGTTCTGCAACATATTAATACTAGTATTATATTGAGATTCAACAGCAAGTATTGGCAGCTAATGATGCTGTAAGGACCAATCAGCTCCCAGAATGCTGATAGAACTGCTTTCAGAAACATTGTGGGGCAGAATTACCAAACAGATCCAGGGAGGAAACAGAGACGGATGAAGTCGCTTTTATTTTTTCCCACATTCCGTTTACATTTTTTCCATTTTCGGTCTATTTCGGTTTTTACATTTTGAGAATTTGGTTTTTAGCAATTTATGCAAATGTAACCCCAAGACAGTATATAAAGTAATGAAATATAGACAATTTATGCAATTATAACTGAAAACCTTAATGTTTTCATACCTTTAAACATATTTAATAGCAAAAACATGGCAGTAGTTATTCTCGTGTGTCGTGTTCAACAAAACATTCCTTTTTTGGGCATAAACCAAAAAAAAGGAATTAATATGAGAATCGATTTTTTCAACACAGGCCTAACCGGTACGTATGACGAGACCACGTTAGGGGCAAGCACTCCTGGAGCCCATAGAAATGAATGGTAGGTTGAAAATTCAGGAAAAAAAGACTCATGTAAGTCCACGAGGGCGTCTTTTTGATTTTGAATCTGACCAAAATCGGCTTCTGGTTGGAAAGTAAAATTAAGGCCACGTTTACACATAGCCGAGTATTTACAAAAACTGATATTTCCCCCTCTACGTTTTGAAAAATACCCTCATTTACACGACCCACATGAATACGCTGTTAAGGTGCTATGAGCAGCCAAACCTGCAGGGGGCAGTGTAACGAGAAAATAAAGTCATGCTAGCCAATCAGAATCCTGGAAAAAAACATCAAAAAATGACACGTGTGAAGCCTGAATAATATGGTTCCGTGTTAAATCGACGGCATAGCCTACGTACGGTGGGCGTCGCCGCGCCGTCGGCTCTGCGTTGGTGTAACGCGGAACCATAAATCAGCCTTGACTGCCAGTTACTTCCAAAACGGAACGAGAGTCTTTCGTTTGGAGTGACAGAGAAGTGGAGTTACTTTTAAGTGTGACTTTAGAATATAAAACAGGTAAAATACAAGAAAATATTGACGGTGGCCAAACAAATTGTAAACACAGGTCGCACAAATGATGCTGGTGATGTTTCTGTTGCATAATGCCACAGTTTTTGCTACGTGTGAACGGGGCCTCAGGCTGCCTGAATGTCACTGTGGGATCAGCAGCATGAATCAGGCTGCTGATTGGACAATAACATTTAGGATGCTTTCACACCTGTGGCCCGTTTGTTTTGTTCCGTTTCAGGGGCTGAATCGATACAGTTGTTCCGTTTCTCGTTTGTGGAATTTGTGTTCACAAGGCAAACGTCTGTACCGTTTCAAAGCTGATAACAAATGCCATGCGCGAACCAGCTGCTCTCTGATTGGTCAAATGAACGCGGAAGGAGTTTCCTCTTCCGCACCCCGGGAAAAACAACACGCCCCTTTCAGCGCAGACTGCAGCCGTTGGCTTTGGCTGATTTATGGTTCCGCGTTACACCAACGCAGAACCTACGGCGTAAAGTACGGCATAGGCACTGCGTCGTTTTAACGCGGAACCATAAATCAGGCTTATGCGCTCGGCGCAGAGCGGAGCCCGGCAGCGGACGAGAGGCCGCCTGCCGCAGCCGAATTGCGCTGCTGTTCAATTCGGGCAGGGTTTGCGCTGCGCAAACCCTGCCCGAATTGAACATTGTTTAATTTCATACAATGTTTAATTTGTGCCGTGCTGGGACAACATCTCGGCATGTCCAATAGGAGAGAAGGTGGTGGAGGCTGCACCGACTCCTCTCCTGTGCTGCGGTCGCACATACACAATGAATGGAGTTGTATCACTACAAATAAAAAAATGAACCTTTTCATGTCTCGATTGGAATCGGGCCGAGACCACCTCTCCTAGGCGATCTTGGAACGCTTGTTTTGTACTGTTTCAGAGCGCGATTGCTGTGTTCACATATACCAAAACGTTCCGATCTTGAGGGGGAAACGTTCCCTGTATCGGAACAACTGCTTGAAACGGTACAGGTGTGAAAGCACCCTAAGACCAAAATAAACAGCTTTTTCCTCTCTTTTTCCTGTGGTTTAGGGAGGGCGATTGGCCCGCTATGGGCCTCAGGCCCCCTGTCCTGCTACCCACACCTGGATGACCCGCTGGTGAGGCGCGTTGATAAGAGGCCACGTCTACACCGTGCAGGCAGGGGGCCGAGCCCTGGAACTGAGAGCAACGAGCTCTTTCCCAGGGCGGTAGAAGTCACCGGGATTGTAAAGATTCGTGTTGAACATCTGGAAAGGTCCGAGGATTCTTGTGAAACTAACCATTTGGTGCGTTTGCTTTGACTGAAAGTTGCCTCAGCAACCGACTGCTCCTCCCCATCACGGCCCGGCCCCCCCGAGCCCCGAGTGGTCCGGTACCAAGAATGGCCTCTGACAGGACCGCCGTGCCCTGGGAGGCCTGAGGTCTAAGCTGGAGGGAGGGATTAAGACGGAACAAGTGAAAAGGTGACGCTGACAGATGGATGCAGGAGGGGGTTTCCACTGCTTTTAATAGACCCGTCTCCCAAAGGAGCGCAGGGAGTCACTTTACCGCCGCTGTATTTTTAGCAGCAGAAGCGCCGGCATCCGTGTCCCTCTACGTCTCCCACACGTCCCTCTGAGGTCCAGGTCCAGGTCCAGGTTCTCTCAGGTCTCGCAGATCCTCAGAACCTTCAGGTGGGAGGAGGTCAGACTTCAGACCCTCCCTCGGGGCTTTTAGTCCGCTAATTCACACATCTACGACTTTGATCAGAACCTGCTCGTCGCCACTGATCCTCCCGGCCCCTCTCTTTTTTTAGCAGCTCCACACCTCCTTGGCTCGCCCCGCCAGCAGGGCGGAGCCTCTCGGGTGGTCTGAGCAGCGCCTGGCTCAGCCTGCAGTGGTGAAGCGTTGAGCCGTTCGTCCTGCCGCACCGCTCGTCCCTGGGATCCCACCGATGCTCCAGCCGGATCTCCCAGCAGATCAAAAGTGACCGCAGCCGCCGCGTCCTCCTGGAGCTCCTCTTCTCGTCTACTTGGGTCTCGGGGTCGAGCGAGCGGGCAGCTGAGAGTGCGGCGCCCCAGCAGCGATGGCGGACAGACCGGGCGTGGCCACAGGTGGCGGAGACGACGCGGGCAGCATCATGGCGCTGCTGGAGCGCGTGGCGGGCCTCATGGACAGTGTCCAGGTCACGCAGCAGCGCATGGAGGAGCGTCAGCTGGAGCTGGAGAACACGGTGAAAACCATCCAGACGGACGTGGTCAAGCTCACCAGCGACCACGCCAACACCAGCTCCACCGTGGACCGGCTGCTGGAGAAGACGCGCAAGGTCGGCCGCCACATCAAGGACGTCAGGGTGCGCGTGGAGAACCAGAACCTCAGGGTGAAGAAGGTGGAGGCAACCCAGGGTGACCTGCTGGCCAAGAACAAGTTCAGGGTGGTCATCTATCAGGTGAGGCTGCAGACCAATCAGGTGCATGCTGGACCTTCCTGGTGGGAGCTGGACGGTACTCGGACCAATCCGTCTACTCGGGGTAGGAGAGAGGGGGGGGACAAGAGGGAACCAGCCGTTTCTGTGTGGGGTTTGGATGTTCGGCCCGGGTTCATCCAGTTCCTTTGGGTGCTGGGTGTCCCGTCAGGTGCTGAGGGGATGATGAGCCAGTGTTGTCATGGTACTGTTCTAAATGTACAGGCTGATCCAGGAACATGGCAGGGTTTTTACTTTATGGCACCTGGATTATACACCTCTGGTACTGGTATCGATCCCTGGTAAATGGGGACAGTTAAGCCTGGATATACTTGCAGTTAGTGCTTGCGTTCGCGTCGGTTCGTGTGCAGCACCAACCGCAACGTCACTCGCGTAGTACGCGAGGAGAGCGCGTGGTACCGGCGGTGAGCGATAGGGGGCAGTAAGCAGAGCAACAGTTGGAACAGTGATTAAATATTTAGTAGCAGTAGCAGATTAGAACAACAAACAATTTTACATGACAACATTGGATGATGTAGGAGATTATAACATTGCTTTGGTTGCGATCTCGCCAAAAGAAACAGCGCCAGCGACCTCCGCGTCGTCACTTGGTATTGACCGGGACCAGCGCCACTCATGGGCAGAGCGAGAACTGCAGGTCGCTAGGCATTCAATGTCTTTTTGAGAACGTATATGTCGACCAGACCCCCAATCTCACGCTCAGAAGGCACGCCGATTTTTCCCAGTGGCCAGCCGCGGTACTGCAACAAAAAATCCCATGCGGCCCAAAAAGCTTTTTTCCCATAGACCGCAATAGTAAAAGAGAAGCCTCTAAAACTGTTCACAGGAACCTCCAGCTGTAATCACCGGCAATTACTAATCTTTGTATTCTATATTTTTAAGTCATGGACTTTATATCCGTCAAAAATGTTTTATAACGGCCAGAAAAGTCAAAGAAAAGTCTCTTTCTGAGCGTGACGTCACGGCTGACGTCACAGCCGTGTCCGTGCATTCCACGGATGTTTTATATTAATATATATTATGTAATTATATTATATTAATACATTCATAATATATGTAATACTATACATGTAATAATATACATTAATTTATATATTATATTAATACATATTATATTAATATTCGCGTCATTGCCCCGGGGCATGATGGGAGGCCCCAGAGCATCATGGGAGGTGACTCAACTGCGCATGCTCTATGGGCCCGATAACGCGGAAGTAAACCCGGAAGTCAGAGATTTTTTTGGCGTATGCGCTGGCTGAGTAAATTGCATTGAAATGAATGGGCGGCCATTTTCAATGTTCCATCCAGTTAATATTATAGATCGATGATGTTGACGCGTCAAATGAACGCAGGATGCGCGTGGCGGCCATGATGCGTACGCGGTCTGAACTGCAAGTAAATCCCAGGCCTTAGTGTCGGGGGAAGCACACAAGATCAAACGTAGGTGGTGACCCCCGTTCAGTGCAGCTTCTTCCCATAGTCCAGGGGAACCTGCCATGGCCTCCGCCCTACTGTCCTGGAGCAGGATGAAGCGTTTGTAGAGACTGGAGGGATCTTCACTGTGTGGACCCTAAACAGGCCCAGATGTGAACACATGGACCTGGACCTGGTCCTGGACCTGGTGGGGCTCCAGCTCCAGTATTGTTCCAGAGTCACCTCACCACCTTAGGAGAGCGCTGAGACGCCAGGCGTAACTGAAGACCACGGAGGGTCTTTTGTCCCGGGGTCGAGGCTTTAATCGTTTCATGCAGGTTCAGAGTAACGTCAGCGGAGACAAATGTCTCAGCCTGGACTGGGGGTCGAAATAGAACACACACACACACACACACACACACACACACACACACACACACACACACACACACACACACACACACACACACACACACACACACACACACACACACACAGCTTCGTTTTACTGCTTTGGCCTTCACAGTTAGCAGCTGCCAACGTGATGGTGAGCTGGTTATTTTTGCTCTGGATAAACGTCAGCGAGCTGAAAGGTTACCCCCCCCCCCAAAACACACACACACACACACACACACACACCCCATCATGACCACTTTCACTAACAAAGCTGGTAACAGCTGAATCCATCTACTCGTCACCCTGGACGTTGCAACCCTCTCAAACGTCATCCACTTAACCAGCAACAAACTGCATCCGAATCAAGAGTTTAAATTATTCATTGAGATTAAAAAGATATAAGGAAACATAATTTGGCTTTTAACGTCATAATTTCTTTCTACGTTGGAAAAGCCCCACTGAGATTCCCATTTTCTGCCTTTGCCGACCCCGACTCGGCTTTGCTGCTTGCAGCCAAGTAGCATCCAACCATCCATCCATCCATCCATCTGTGCGTCTATCCGTCCACTCATGCATCCATCCAACCATCCACCCATGCATCCATGCATCCATCCATCCATCCACCCATGCATCCATCCATCCATCCATCAATCCATCCATCCATCCATCCATCCATCCAACCATCCACCCATGCATCCATCAATCCATCCATCAATCCATCCATCCATCCATCCATCCATCCATCCATCCATCCATCCATCCATCCATCAATCCATCCATCCATCCATCCATCCATCCATCCATCCATCCATCCATCCATGCCTATCTGAGCTCAGGTCATGGAGGCATCAGTCTAAGCAGGAAAGCTCAGGCTTCCACCTCCTCCAACCTTTCTGAGGTAATACTGAGACATTCCTGTGGCAGCCAGAATATTTCACCTCCCCTGAATGTTCAGGGTCTGCCTAAGGCGTCCTGAAACAAGCCCCCTAATCAGATGCCCAAACCACCTCCTGTCAAAGCCGCTCTGGGGGAGTGGAAGCAGACGGATGAGGAATAAAATGTCCCTTCACCGATCAGACTGGTGCTGCGCCGTCAGAGCGGCTAAGTGACGGAGCAGCTGAGCACTGACGGATCAGGTTATTCTGAGGTCCAACATCCACCATCTCCTAATATAGCTGTCCGCTCATCCCCTTGTGAAGCTGGTCCAAGCGCTGCGTTAGCGGCTAGCAGGCTGCTACCAGCTCCCACACCAAGCGTTAGTTGGACTGACGGAAGAAAGACTGTCAAACGTGCTGGGATTCACAGCGTAACCGCGGCGACGGGGGGCCTGGCGGGCTCAGAGTCGCCCCTCTCAACAGCTCTACATCTGGGTCTTGTTGGACCAAAGTGCATCTAGCCGGTGTTTCTGTCCAGCGTCTCGACCCCGAGCTCGATACGACGCCGTTTCCCTGCAACGTGGAACTTCTCATAACGCAAGAAACACTATATCCCACACTCCCCAGCTGATTCCATCAAGCTGTGATTCCATCCAGCAGTGATTCCATCCAGCTGTGATTCCCTCCAGCTCTGATTCCCTCCAGCTGTGATTCCCTCCAGCTGTGATTCCCTCCAGCTGTGATTCCATCTAGCTGTGATTCCCTCCAGCTGTGATTCCCTCCAGCTGTGATTCCATCCAGCTGTGATTCCCTCCAGCTGTGATTCCCTCCAGCTGTGATTCCATCCAGCTGTGATTCCATCTAGCTGTGATTCCCTCCAGCTGTGATTCCATCCAGCAGTGATTCCATCCAGCAGTGATTCCATCCAGCTGTGATTCCATCTAGCTGTGATTCCCTCCAGCTGTGATTCCCTCCAGCTGTGATTCCATCCAGCTGTGATTCCCTCCAGCTGTGATTCCCTCCAGCTGTGATTCCCTCCAGCTGTGATTCCCTCCAGCTGTGATTCCCTCCAGCTGTGATTCCATCTAGCTGTGATTCCCTCCAGCTGTGATTCCCTCCAGCTGTGATTCCCTCCAGCTGTGATTCCATCCAGCTGTGATTCCCTCCAGCTCTGATTCCCTCCAGCTGTGATTCCCTCCAGCTGTGATTCCTTCCAGCTGTGATTCCCTCCAGCTCTGATTCCATCTAGCTCTGATTCCATCCAGCTGTGATTCCCTCCAGCTGTGATTCCCTCCAGCTGTGATTCCCTCCAGCTGTGATTCCCTGCAGGGTAAATGAACAGGACTGGTGTCATTCTGAACTCAGTAGCAGACTGGTTCCTGGTTCCCGGTTCCCGGTTCCTGGTTCCTGGTTCCTGGTTCCCGGTTAGGGGGCTCAATACTGCCAAGCATTCTGTCAACCCACTGGAAATGTCAGCAAAGTGTCCCGCCTCAGCAGCGATGCAGCCCGCTACAGACTAGTTCCTGGGACGTTGTTTCACGTGCCTTTTGTCCCTGTGGACTGCGTTTTCCTGCTCAGATCAATGCTGGGGATGTTTCCTCTATTTCTATCACAGGAAAGTTACACATTTGACTACAGATCAGAACAGAAAACAGTGTCCTGGCTTCAGAGGAAGCAACTTTAGTGCAAGTATTTCTGTGGGCAGCTTCACTCTAAAGGAGGGTCATTATTTCAGTGTGACCAGCGTTATTGATGAGTCAGAAACCAGGACAAAGCAGCAGACATCACCTTTAACCTCCACAACTACAGCAGATGAGGCGGCTGGTTCGAGACCAGAGACATGCGGCTGCTGCCACGGCTCTGGTCTCAAACCAGCAAGCGCAGCAGCGGCAGGCCGGTTCTGCACCTCGCCGGGTCCATTTGCAGCTCCAGCCTCCACATTTCTGTGCAACCTGATCTGAGAGTCAGGGACAGATGCACGGCGTGATGCAGCCTGGAGCTGCTGGCCGATATGTTTAGCTGCCTGCAGCCCGGCGCTGAGCTGCAGGAACAGGTGCAGGTTTATTTATGGAGGCCGGCTTCAGGCTCGCACCCCCAAACCTGCAGGACACACTTGACCAGACACTAAAGTTGCTTTCGTCAACGAAAATTATGACTAAATATCGCCGTCAACGAACCTTTAACACCTGAGGAAAACGAGACGAGACGCAACGAAAATGCTGGTCATGTGACGATAACGATAATTAAATATATAATGCAATATTGTAGACGAATAAAAACGAGAGTAAAATACAGATTACAAAATAAAAACTCTGCTAAAATTTGTCTTCATTTTCATTGACCAAAACAAGACGAAATGTTCTAGCAAAGATCCTTAATGTCCATGTTTTCAGTAGTTTCTCTGGTTTAATGTCCATGTTTTCAGTAGTTTCTCTGGTTTAATGTCCATGTTTTCAGTAGTTTCTCTGGTTTAATGTCCATGTTTTCAGTAGTTTCTCTGGTTTAATGTCCATGTTTTCAGTAGTTTCTCTGGTTTAATGTCCATGTTTTCAGTAGTTTCTCTGGTTTAATGTCCATGTTTTCAGTAGTTTCTCTGGTTTAGTTCTGCTGGGTGACGTTAGTCCTCAATCCCAGTCGCTGCAGCGGGGAATCAGATCCAGAAGAGGCAGCTGCAGAGTTAGAGGCTGATGCCGTTAACGCAGAGCTCTAGGTTCACGTTATTAAAAACAAAGTTACATAGAGATACGCGGGGATCTGCTCTGGGGCTGGAGAAGAAGAAGGAGATCCATCTTTGGAAACACTTTCCTACACAGACGTGGAAAAGAAAACCCAATGTGTCGTCGAAAAAAGAAAAAGACGGGGAGAAATGAGGAAAAATAAATATGTTGTAAACTGAAATTAGAGTCTTCTGTATCTGGAATGAATGTAATCTTGAGTCTATAAGGTAACAATAATATAATAATAAGACAACCTTGTTTGAATTGTAAAATGGGTTTGGAAAAATACAATCTTTAACTAAAACTAGACTAAAATGGTCCTGGACAATTCTGACCAAAATACTCAGACTTTTAGTCGACTGAAACTTGACACGACTAAAAGGAGAATGAACATGACTAAAACTAATAAAAACTAAAATGATAGCTTGACCCAAACACTAGACTAAAACTAAAATTGAAACAGGCTGACGGAAACAACACTACCAGACACAGATTTGAACCTCACATCACTGCTATATGTTGCCCAATAAAGTAAAAGTTGAAAGTGATTCCTCTCTGTAAAGCCCTGATGTGACACTGACTCCGTCTTGTTCTGCGTCTCAGGGTGACCAGGAGGTGAAGGCTGTCACGCCAGGAAACGAACCAGCGGAGTCCAGCGGCGGCGCTGCAGCCGGAGCCGAGATGGAACCGGACAAGTTTGAGCTTCCTCCAGACTCGGATGAAGAGTACATGGTTGTGGAGGAGGCCGACTCCTCGTCAGCCGGCCGCATGAAGAAGACGGGGCTGACGCGCATCGAGAGCTTCAAAGCAACATTCTCCAAGGAGAACATGAGCAAGACCCGCGACAACCTGGGCACCAAGGTCAACAAACTGGGCGAGCGCATCGTCACCGCCGAGAGGCGCGAGAAGATCCGCCAGTCCGGCGAGCGGCTGAAGCAGTCCGGCGAGAGGTTTAAGGAGACCATCACCAAGAACGTCCCGGCCAAGCTCAACCTGAGGAAGGAAAGGACTGTGGCCGAGGGTCAGGAAGGGGCCGAGGGGGCCACGGAGGGACACCAGCCCGTCCCCCCTCCCAAGGGCCGCAAGACCAGTCCGCGCTCCGCCGCCGCGGCCGACCAGACGGAGGAGTCCGAGGTTCCCATGTACGACATGAAGCAGCTGTCATAAAGCAGGAGGTCCGGGCCGTCGCGGTGAGACCATGGAGCAGGGGAAGGAGCTGGGGAGCGTCTGCTGGCGAGCAGCGCCGCGGCAACCAAGAGGAACGTCTTTAAACGTTGTCCAAGGACGCCAGCAGACAACCGACGGCCACTGACCCTTCTGACTGAACACCAGCGATAATCAACAGATTATGTGCTTCACTAACTCATTTCCATCTCGGTAAACGTCACTTTTGTTTTTTGTTCAATAAACACTGACTTTGGAAACACGAACAGAGCTCAGCTCAAAGCTTCTCTTGTCCACGGCTGCCGTCAGCGAGGTTGAGATGGAATGTCTTTACGGGACGTTTGGGTCCGGAACGCGCTTGAGAGAAGAAAACGTACGAGTTTTGTCAGGATAGAGGAAGTTCGTCCCTCTGAAGGTCTTCATGAGTTCTTCGCTGTGACACGGGAGACGTCCCAGACCAGAGGCAGAGAACCGTTCTGGTTCTGGTTCTGGTCTGACAACAGAGAACCCGGAGATCCCTCCAGTGTGTTCTCAAGTGGAACATTTCCCTACGACTTTGACACCTCAGTCAGCTCAGAGCCCGTTAAAGATCAGTTGGATGTGGAAGTTTGCCCCAGGAAGCATTAAGAGGAGGCACTGGTTAAGAGATATTAAAGCTTTAGAAGTAATTAGTTGTGCCCACTTGTCAAAGATAATAAAATGTTTCGCTGCTACAGGACAAACCCTCCCAGGATTTGATCGGCCGGTCAGTAATTCAAGGCCACGCCCCTTCGCCACATCATCAACATTACTACAAAGCAGTTGCATTTCACTTACAAGTACCCGTTACTTTTACTCCCAACTCTCAAAATGATTTCTTTAGTGTGCCGCCGGGAAGTCCTGGGTTAGTCACGTGAACGAGGAGCAGCGGCGCTTCGGCTGCAGCCACAAAACTCCACCAGGCTGAAAGCGAAATGACCAAGACAAGAAAGGCGGTAAAAAGAAGCTGAAGACATTCGACCAATCAGAACCTTTCAGTGCGGCCAGGGCACAAATCAAAGGCTCCTATTGGTGGTAAAATATCTCCATGTTGGTTTAGTTTGTGGTGCCTAACGTGGAAATGCAGCTCGCTTCTGTATGCAGCCTGTGAGGAGGCGGGATTACGTGTCCAGCGCCTTCCTGCTGAGCGATGCAACACTTCACCCGACAAACGGGCTTTTATTTGGATTGTAAAGAAGCCCTGTAACCCTGTTTGTCAATATTTCTGCTCTGATGAGGGATATTTGAGCTTTAGTTATGGTAGCGAGTGACTGCATGGCTGTAGTTTTAAAGCAGTTTGTGTTTGTTAATGTTAAGAAATAAAAGTTTACTCGAGTCATTTCTGCAGCCAGAGTGGATGATGATTGTGAAAGCTTCGTTTTAGCAGTTCAAGAGTAGCAGGATCATGGAGTGTAATCGTTCTCTCGTTCTACTGTTTCTCCATTTTCAGGTTTAGTGCCGACTTCAGGAGGCCGAGCAGTTGGATACTGAGAAGCATCAAGTTTTCCCTTTTACAGACTCCCTTTTACAGAGTGTCAATCAAACATTTTATTTTAAATGTGTGGGTTTAGAACAAAGTAATATACAGAAATTAATGTGTGATTAAAGTCTGAAATGTGTTTTAACAGAGACAGGAAACTTTCAAGTGTTTTTGTTCAAGAGCACGAGCCTGAGGAGATGTTCTTCAGCTGTTTTGAAGGTTTTGTTGTTTTTGTGCTTTTATATCTAGTTTTGCTTCTTTAGGTTTTTTTTCTGCATTCTGAGACTCTGAACTGAATTTTGACGCTGAGTTTTTATGTTTTCTTTTATAACTTAGCTGAAACATCAAAACATGTCCTTGTGTTAATAATATTAAAGTTGGGAAGCTACTGGTTAAGATGTGTGAATGTTCTTAAAGCCAGTCAGTAAGCCGAGTGACGGATGCTGACCTTCAGCGCTCTCTAGTGGACACTTTTGGCGTAACGACATCCAATAATAAATTATTCAATCTAAAATCAGATCTTGTGTGACTCAGGCTGTTGCTCAAATAACATATGAATGAAAAGTTTCATGCCGAGTCTTGAACTGACTCGACACCAACAAGACCAACAGAACTGAGGTCTAATAAATAAAATCATGTTAAACCAAAGTAGATCAATTCAACTATGTGAGACCAGGGCAGTAGCGGGCCAGCGGCCTCTGGTCATGTGACCTCCGCCCGCAGGTTACCTGCAGTGGCTGAGCAGAGCGACGCCTCGCATGGTCCAGTGTTCCCCCGGCTTCCCGCTCCGCAGCCACAGACAGGAGATGAAGTTGAGGTCTGTGCGGCGCGGCTTCTTGTTCTTGTCCGGACACGAGTACAGGCTCGCGGCGCTGCCGCCCTGCGGCGGCTTCACGGCGGCGGCGTCGGCGGCGTTGGCGGCCGTGGACCACTGGCAGCAGAGTGAAGAGAATCTGTGGGGACCAGACGGGATCTTACTGATTATGTCCGTCCACCTGACCCTCTTTGTTAGTATTTGGCCCAAATAAACCGTAGCTCAACAACGTACAGCACCCTAACATCGATTCAAGTAAAGGACGTGCATCACGTGTCGGTAAAAGGAAAACATGGGTTGAAGCTCGCTCAGGGAGCTGCGGGGGCAGATACTCTGGAACGAGCGCCGGAGGACTCAGGAAGTCCGACAGGAACTGACACCAACAGTCTGGTACACACTCATTTAAAAAAAGACTGCGATAATTACATAACATTAAACATCTGTAGCCAGAGGCTTTGTGACAACAATTTAACGTTGAATAACCTTGGGCGGGACCTCAGCTAGTTTGGCACCACGGCGATCCCACCCTGCCCCGTCCAGGGACAGGCCGTAGACGTCCTCCTTCATCGTCTCGGTGACGTCGTTGCTCAGGGTGACGGCGTCCAGAGCCCAGCCCTTGGATACATTTGAGCGTGGTGTCCTGGCGGATGGCCGTCACAAAGCCCTGGAACAAAAACACCAGTAAACAGAACCCGTCTACGATCCTCAGCCTCCCCGAAACCCCAACCCACCTGTGGATTGAAGAAGCCAGCGAGCCCGAACTGCTTTGGCCGGCCGGCTTGGATCCAGTGGATGAGCTGGAGGTTCCTCTCCAGAAGCTCCCCGAACCAGAAACCCAAGGTGTCCGACGGCTAGCTGAAGCGGCGCCACGTACGAGGGGTGAGAGCGTCAAAGATGCAGTCCAGAGCGCCGCGCAGCTCCTCCGACATGATGATGGTCCCTGCAGCAGCACAGACACCGGTCGCATGGACCCCGTAGTCTGAGACTCGGTTTCACACCTGAGGATCCTCAGTTTTAACTTCTGGAATAATCTTCAGTCAGCCTGAGTTAAACTGGGACCCAGAGTCAGAACACCTGATCCGTGTCGGTGTGGCGGTGAAGGGTCAGACGCCACGACCCGACCAGGCCGACAGTAACGGCGTCCAGAGACGTCGGCAGGAAAACTGAAAACATCCCCTTCTTTTATCGTTACTGTAATGTTTATTGTTTTACTATTCCACTTTGGAAGCACAAACTTATTTTGTACTTAATAGTTTAATGAATGTAAAGTTTTAAATCGACACTAGAAACCTGGACTGGCTTTAACGTGTTTGGCAGCTCTGTAAAGCTGCTTTTGAACATTTTTAGCTCACTTTTATAAAAACTCAGCCAGAACAAACAGATCTTTGTTGGTGCAACCAACCATGACTATGTTAGTGTGTGAGCGCGCTGTGACTGACCGTCGGTGGCCACGATACTAATGACCCGCTGCATGCGGTCCACTTCCTGTCGGAGGAAGATGTTCATTGGCTGAAGTGGACCGGTCTTCTGCAGTTGACCTTTGACCTGAACAACATGAAGGGAGAGCTCAGTACTGATGACTGTGTCCAGACCCCGGCTGGTCTCTCCTCCCATCCATCCCGGTGATTCATTTTGAGTTGAGTTTCAGGCCGTCTCCTGGGTTGGCCTCAGGATCGTCTCCCACCACCTCCGGAGCAGATCAGTACAGTGTTGAGGTTCTGGTGCTGGTTCGGAGGCTCGTCCGTGCGGCTGAGAACACAAACCTCGTGGGGAACGTAGTCGGGTGGCAACTTGTCCAGCATGTCGCTGGCTAGGGATGTAACAATATATTGTGCCACGAAATTTCGCGATACAAAAACGTCACAATACGTGTCGTGGAGGTTATAAAGTGTATCGCGAAATTGGGTTATTAATTATTGTGTTGACTAGTAACGCGCATCCAATTGGTGCCGACCGCACCTCGACCCGCGGACCAAAATCTTCCTCCGCTCAGAAGAAACTAGTACCGTTTTGCGGTCCCGTTTTGAGCTCTGAACTTTTACTTATGTAAGGCTGGTGTAGAGTTAAAGCTTATGTTATTAAATTAAACCTTTTTGGGGTGGTGAGTAGGATAAACACGGGAAACTTCTGCTGAGTTCCAGTGTACTTTAATGTCCCTCAACAGTGTAGGATTTTAGAACATCAACACAGAACCTAGTGCCGTACTCTGGCGTATCACTCCGCCCAATCTAAAACAGACTAATCACTACAGATAAACTGACTAGTGTCATTATAGTCCCTGATTTACATCAGAATATAAAGAATATATTTATAAAATAATGAACCCTGAATTACCAAAATAACCTTCTTAACAAAAATAAATCTCCTCTTACACTTATAAGGTGAGCATGAATCAATCTTTTTTATGATGTAAAGATTGTGTTGTCCCCAAAGGTGGGAGGATGAAATGATACCGGGGTTCCCCTTACGGCCTCAGGATGGAGCAGGTGAAGCTCTGAGCTCCGGCAGAAGATAAATAACAGTCATGCTGCATTTTGAGTTTGGGAGTTTTCATAGTTTATTTATTTACTGTTATTTATTTATTTAATTTTAGTTGTTACATTTCTGGAAAAGAAAAAAGTCAAATCATACATGAGAGAAACTATTCAGTTTGCGGCTAAATATTTTTACTTGTATGAAACTTAAGATGCATAATGCAAACCTGACATTTACTTTTAGTTCAGTTTGTGGAAAATGGTTGGCCTGGCTTTCTCTTTAAAACTTAAACAGTTATAAAGCATTACAAACTGTAACAATAGGGCAAACGTACAGCTTTTTTTGTATTTTGTGTCTTTCAAATAAAAGACCATTTTTTCCAGTCATATGTTCCTCATTCAAGGTTGTTAAAAAAACACTGCTATAATATCGTATCGTAATCGTGACCTTAATATCGCGTATCGTACCATATCGTGAGATTTGTGTATCGTTACACCCCTATCGCTGGCGGATCTCTGCACCCAGGCCTCCCTGGTCTCCCCGGCTGCGGCGCCGCTGTCCTTCGGCTGAGTTCGGTTGGTCTGGAAGGTGATGTCAGCTTTAGGGTGGAGCCTGATCACCTGCAGCCGGAAAGATGGAGGAACCCTGATGCATGAAAAAGGCAGTGAAGGGGTTCACAGGTACAGGATCAGAAGTGCAGGGACTGTTTGGTCTGCATCAACAGTCCTGCTCACTGAAAAGCTGTTCAAACTTCATAAAAATACACCAAAGGACAGAAAACGTGCATGTCACGTGCAGTAAGTATGGTGAGCAGTAGGTAGGTGGGTCACACCTCAGGCGAGTCGACGAGCGGCAGCTCCTCGATGTGCTGCAGGACGTCCTGGACGCTTCTGGCCTTGGCGGGAACCCTGTAGCCTTTATAGAAGTAGAAGCCGCTGCTGAAGGTGTTCTCGCTGAACCAGACACCGGTGAAGGTGTTGAGGAGACGCTTGTCCAAGTCATCAGTCACCCGTCCACCGTACTGGACCTCTCCTGCATAACAAACACACGCTGAGCAAATCTCTCTTACACCCACATTCCTGCACGTTGGTTAAAAGACCTGTCAGTTTTCCTTCAGGAGGTGGAAACGGTGTCTAAAACAGAGAAGCAAAGGTATTCAGTTTCTTCTGTTAAGAACATGATTATTTTAAAGTGTTTTTTTCTCATTTTCACTT